>NW_028270171.1:17102260-17267260 GCF_037043375.1 Chiloscyllium plagiosum | reverse complement strand
TGGGGTTGAACTGTTCCGAGGCGGAAGATGAGGCGTTCTTCCTCCAGGCGTCTGGTGGTGAGGGAGCGGCGGTGGAGGAGGCCCAGCACCTCCATATCCTCGGCAGAGTGGGAGGGGGAGTTGAAATATTGAGCCACTGGGCGATTTGGTTGATTGGTGCGGGTGTCTCAGAGATGTTCCCTAAAGCGCTATGCTAGGAGGCGCCCAGTCTCCCCAATGTAGAGGAGACCGCATTGGGAGCAACGGATCCAATAGATGATATTAGTGGATGTGCAGGTAAAACTTTGATGGATGTGGAAAGCTCCTTTGGGGCCTTGGATAGAGGTGAGGGAGGAAGTGTGGGCGCAGGTTTTACAGTTCCTGCGGTGGCAGGGGAAAGTGCCAGGATGGGAGGGTGGGTCGTGGGGGGGCGTGGACCTGACCAGGTAGTCACGGAGGGAACGGTCTTTGCGGAAGGCGGAGAGGGGTGGGGAGGGAAATATATCCCTGGTGGTGGGGTCTGTTTGGAGGTGGCGGAAATGTCGGCAGATGATTTGGTTTATGCGAAGGTTGGTAGGGTGGAAGGTGAGCACCAGGGGCATTCTGTCCTTGTTGCGGTTGGAGGGGTTGGGTCTGAGGGCGGAGGTGCGGGATGTGGATGAGATGCGTTGGAGGGCATCTTTAACCACGTGGGAAGGGAAATTGCGGTCTCTAAAGAAGGAGGCCATCTGGTGTGTTCTATGGTGGAACCGCTCCTCCTGGGAGCAGATACGGCGGAGGCGGAGGAATTGGGAATATGGGATGGCATTTTTGCAAGAGGTAGGGTGGGAAGAGGTGTAATCCAGGTAGCTGTGGGAGTCGGTGTTCTTCTACAAACCCACCGACTCCCACAGCTACCTGGATTACACCTCTTCCCACCCTACCTCTTGCAAAAATGCCATCCCGTATTCCCAATTCCTCCGCCTCCGCCGTATCTGCTCCCAGGAGGAGTGGTTCCACCATAGAACACACCAGATGGCCTCCTTCTTTAGAGACCGCAGTTTCCCTTCCCACGTGGTTAAAGATGCCCTCCAACGCATCTCATCCACATCCCGCACCTCCGCCCTCAGACCCAACCCCTCCAACCGCAACAAGGACAGAACGCCCCTGGTGCTCACCTTCCACCCTACCAACCTTCGCATAAACCAAATCATCTGCGGACATTTCCACCACCTCCAAACAGACCCCACCACCAGGGATATATTTCCCTCCCCACCCCTCTCCGCCTTCCGCAAAGACCGTTCCCTCCGTGACTACCTGGTCAGGTCCACGCCCCCCTACGACCCCCCCTCCCATCCTGGCACTTTCCCCTGCCACCGCAGGAACTGTAAAACCTGCGCCCACACCTCCTCCCTCACCTCTATCCAAGGCCCCAAAGGAGCTTTCCACATCCATCAAAGTTTTACCTGCACATCCACTAATATCATCTATTGGATCCGTTGCTCCCGATGCGGTCTCCTCTACATTGGGGAGACTGGGCGCCTCCTAGCAGAGCGCTTTAGGGAACATCTCCGAGACACCCGCACCAATCAACCAAATCGCCCAGTGGCTCAACATTTCAACTCCCCCTCCCACTCTGCCGAGGATATGGAGGTGCTGGGCCTCCTCCACCGCCGCTCCCTCACCACCAGACGCCTGGAGGAAGAACGCCTCATCTTCTGCCTCGGAACACTTCAACCCCAGGGCATCAATGTGGATTTCAACAGTTTCCTCATTTCCCCTTCCCCCACCTCATCCTAGCTTCTAACCTCCAGCAACTTGATCCCCTGACCTGTCCGGACTTGTCCGACCTGCCCAGTTCCTTTTCCACCTATCCACTCCACCCTCTCCTCCCTGACCTATCACCTTCATCTCCTTCCCCACTGACCTATTGTACTCTATGCCACTCTCTCCCCACCCCCACCCTCCTCTAGCTTATCTCTCCACGCTTCAGGCTCTCTGCCTTTATTCCTGATGAAGGGCTTTTGCCCGAAACGTCGATTTTGCCTGTCCTCGGAAGTTCCCACAATAAGCCTTGCAACTTTTGCACATCACTTTATTTCTATGCCCTCTAGTTCCTTTTATGAACGAGAACAGTTACTCTCTATCTACTCAATCCAGTCCACTGATCATAGAATCCCTGCAGTGTGGGAGCAGGCCATTCAGCCCATAATCGATCCTCCAAAGACACACTCCCTTACCCAATCGCTGTTATCCTGCATTCCCCATGGTTAATCCTCCTAACCTACACATCCCTGATACAGTCACCCGACGCTGGATTCCCAGCCAGGTCCCTGGTTCTGTGAGGCAGCGATGCTAACCACTGAGCTATGGTGCCACTCCTGAAAATGACGCTTGCATTTAAATCGATCCTGAAGTACATTGAGACATCTTGAAAACTGTTAGATAAATACAAGTCACTGTTTTGCCTGTTAAGATGACTGTGTCGAACAATTTGTAAATTCAGTGTCTTGGGAAAGTTTTGACTCAAGGCAGAATCTAACAGTGGAGAAAGTGAGGTCTGCAGATGCTGGAGATCAAAGTTGAAACTTTATTGCTGGAACAGCACAGCAGGTCAGGCAGCATCCAGGGAACAGGAGATTCGACGTTTCGGGCACAGGCCCTTCTTCAGGATTCCTGAAGAAGGGCCTGTGCCCGAAACGTCGAATCTCCTGTTCCCTGGATGCTGCCTGACCTGCTGTGCTGTTCCAGCAATAAAGAATCTAACAGTAACAAATGAGGTGCAATGTGCATGTAAGTTGTTGTTGCTCTTCTCTCTCTGCAATCTTCACATGTTTTTCTCTCCCGCGCATTTCTGGTCTCCCTCCTATCGGAAGGATGTTGTGAAACTTGAAAGGGTTCAGAAAAGATTTACAAGGATGTTGCCAGGGTTGGAGGATTTGAGCTACAGGGAGAGGTTGAATAGGCTGGGGCTGTTTTCTCTGGAGCATCAGAGGCTGAGGGGTGACCTTATCGAGGTTTATAAAATCATGAGGGGCATGGATAAGATGAATAGTCAAGGTCTTTTCCCTGGAGTGGGGGAGTCCAGAACTAGAGGGCATAGGTTTAAGATGAAAGGGGAAAGATATAAAAGGGACTTAAGGGGTAACCTTTTCACACAGAGGGTGGTGCATGTATGGAATGAGCTGCCAGAGGAAGTGGTGGAGGCTGGTACAATTACAGCATTTAAAAGGCATCTGGATGGGTATATGAATAGGACCGGTTTGGAGGGATATGGGTCAGGTGCTGGCAAAATGGGGCTAGATTAATTTAGGATACCTGGTCAGATTGGACAAGGTGGACCGAAGGGTCTGTTTCTGTGCTGTGCAACTGTATACTATTGCTGTCTCTCTGTTTCATTAATTTTACTCACTATTTTATTCGCTTTCTTCCCCCATTCTCTTCTCTCCTCTGTTTCTCTCTCTTTCTCTCTCTTATTAGGCAGAGTTAAAAATCACACAACACCAGATTATAGTCCAACAGGTTTAATTGGAAGCACACTAGCTTTTGGAGCGACGCTCCTTCATCAGGTGATTCATCAGGCGACAATCACCTGATGAAGGAGCGTCGCTCCGAAAGCTAGTGCTTCCAATTAAACCTGTTGGACTATAACCTGGTGTTGTGTGATTTTTAGCTTTGTACACCCCAGTCCAACACCGGCATCTCCGAATCATTATTAGGCAGATGCAGCAAAAACACATTAACTTTCTTTGCCTAGAGCAGTCCACCTTTAACACTCCCGATGAAGGGCTTTTGCCCGAAACGTCGATTTTCCTGCTCCTCAGATGCTGCCTGACCTGCTGTGCTTTTCCAGCACCACTCTAATCTTGACTCTAATCTCCAGCATCTGCAGTCCCCACTTCTGCCTAGAGCAATCCACCATCAAGTTCAACTGTTTCAGAAATTATTCTCAAGTCCTTTATACCTTTATCTTATCCATACATCCTTTGTGTGTGCTATTTACTTATTGAATTGATTCTTTCATGGAGTATGGGTGTCAGTGGCTGGGCCAGCATTTCTTGTCCGTCCCTAATTGCCCTCGAGAAAGTGGTGTTGATGCCCCAGTTTGAATCTCAGTGATCCATCCAGTAAAACCCAGAGTGATGTTAGGAAGAGAGTTCATATATTTAACTCAGCCATGCCAAAGGAAGGGTGATGTCCTTCTATTTCTTTAATTAGGTGCTAGAGAAGCCCAGCAGGTCAGCCAGCATCCATGAAGAGAGAAGCAGAGTTCATGTTACAGGTTGAGTGATAAGGAGAGGCTGAGACCTTTTTTTCACTGGAGTGTAGGAGGTTAGGAGATGACCTTAAAGAGGTTTATAAAATCTTGAGGGGTGTAAACATAGAACACAGGGGCAGGAGTAGGCCATTCGGCCCTTCGAGCCTGCACCACCATTTCAATACTATCATGGCTGATCATGCAATGGTATCCCACTCCCCCTTTCTCCCCATATCCCATGATCCCTTTAGCCGCAAGGGCCGTGTCCAACTCGCCCTTGAATATATCTCACAAACTGGCCCCAACAGCTTCCTGTGGGAGAGAATTCCACAGGTTCACAGCTTCCTGAGTGAAGACATTCTTCCTCATCTCAGTCTTGAATGGCTCACTCCTTATTCTTCGATAAGATGTCTTTTCCTGCGGGTAGGGGCATTCTTTTAAGGTGAGAGGAGAAGGACTTTAAAAAGGGGCATATATTTTACACAGAGGGTGGTTCGTGTGTGGAATGAACGTCCTGAGAAAGTGGTGGATGCAGATACAGTTACAATGTTTAAAAGACATTTGGATAAGTATATGAATAGGAAAGGGTTTGGAGGGGTATAGACCAGGAGCAGGCAGGTGGGACTAGTTTAGTTTGGGATTATGGTCAGCATGGACTGGTTGGGCCGAAGGGTCTGTTGCTGTGCTGGATGACTCCAGGACGTTTCAAGTTTGGAAAGACCCTTCTTCAGAGTTCTGAGAGTAGTTACAGTGTGGAACCCCATTACCATGAGGAGTTTAATCCGAATAACAGTGATATATTTCAGAGAAAGCAGGATAAACACATGAGAGCGAAAGGCATAGAAGGAGATGTTAAACATGGACATGGAGCCACTTCCTCTGGCAGCTTATACCGTGCACGCACCACCCTTTGCATGAAAACATTGCCCCTTCAGTCCCTTTTAAATCTTTCTCCTCTCATCCTAAACCTATGCCCCTCTAAGTTTGGTCTCCCCCACCCCTGGGGAAAAGACTTTGCCTATTTAGCCTATCCATGCCCCTCAAGATTTTATAAACCTCTATAAGGTCACCCCTCAGCCTCCGACGCTCCAGGGAAAACAGCCCCAGCCTATTCAGCCTCTCCCTGTAGCTCAAACCTTCCAACCCCGGCAACATCCTTGTAAATCTTTTCTGAACCCCCTCAAGTTTAACAATGTCTTTCCTATAGCAGGGAGACCAGAATGTTTTGCAGTATTTTAAAAGTGACCTCAACAGTGTCCTGTACGGCTGTGACATGAGGTCCCGAATCCTATATTCAGTGTACTGACCAATGAAAGCAAATGTACCAAGTGTCTTCTTCACCACCCTGTCTATCTGCAATAAGGAACTAATGTGGCGACTCTTCACAATAATTTCCTGCTGGTTACTATAGTGACTGGAATGAGGTCAGCCAGATGGATGTCATAGAATATGAGTTCCGTGATTGGGGCTGTTAAGCTGGTCCAATCGGGGAGCCCCGTCTGACAGATAAAAACAGGATTGTCAGAGGTTCTGCTCACTCTGAGAGCTGGCTCTGAGGGAGCTGGAGCAGTGTCAAGGACTCCCAATGTGTAAATAAAGGGTAACTTAGTGACAGGATACCAGCCTCTGTGGAGTTATTTCGCCAGCCTCCTCAAAAGACAATCTGCCATCCCAGGGATCAATCTGGGGAATCTCCTTTACACCCATCCATGGTGAACATATCCTTCACTAGATAAGAAGAACAAAATTGTATACGATATCACAGAACCCCTACCGTGTGGAAGCAGGCCGTTCAGCCCATAGGGTCCATACTGTCCCTCCAAAGCATATCCCACCTGGACACACCCCGCTACTCTAGATGGAAATGGGTTGTGTCTAAGGATCTTTGGTGAATTTCTGCAGTGCATCTTGTAGATGGGTACACACTGTCCGCTACTGAGGTGGAGGAAGTGGATGTTTATGGACGTGCTGCCAATCGTGTGGGCCTCTTTGTCCTGATGGTTTGAAGCTTTTCGACTATTTATGTAAACAGTGATTCTGTGACGGGATGCCGGCCTCAATGGAGTTAATACTGATGGCTTCAAGACTCCAGAACAGTCCTGGATAATTGGCAGCCTGCATTGCCTCCTGAGTTAATTGCTGTTCCCACGTCCCATCTCCCACATTTACCCTCCAATCAAACTTCCGCTCAACCTGTCGGTCTGCATTTAGTGTTGTCAGCCTGCCAGCCAGTTTGTTATGTTTTTTGCTCCGGTTTACGTCCTGTTTCCCCCCACTCCTCTCTCTTGTTTGTCTCTAGCCATCTGCCCACCCTCTTTTTTTTTGTATTTAGGACTCTTTACAACACGCACACACTCTGTGCAGTGCCACTGAGGCCTACTCCTCGGGCCTGAGGTTTAAACTTCGAAGTTTTGAGATCACCCAGCCTCCCCAACAGCCCTGACTAGAGAGGATGGAGGAGAACCATGAATTTTAACACAGACACCGTTACATCATTTTGTCCTGATTGTGTGCAGTGGAGGAGGCAGTGCTGGACGGGTTACCATGGTAACCGTGACCTTTCGCATGGATACTTCTAAAGACTTGAGGGGCCTGTGCTAAACAACAGACTCAGACATGACTGACTCATTCTTGTATGTGTGTGTGTGTGTGAAAGAGAGAGAGAAAGAGAGAAAAGCTGTAGAACGGGGGTGGGGGTGGGAGGATGCTGGAGGAGAATATAGTTACCAGAAACAAATCAGATTGGACGTGAAAATAGGCCAACATCCTTGGTCTGTCTGTAAGCTAGCCTGAGCAAACTCTGGGATGAGAAGAGTGTCCAGTGAGGAGAGAACGAGAAGAACAGGCTGACTCTTTCTATATTCGAGAAGGAAGGGTCAAAATCCTGGACCTTTCACCAGCTGGAGAAAAGTACTTGTAGGGAAAGGCCAGATGTCAACTTCCCCTGGGATGATTGGCACAGACAGTAAATGTAAGTCTTGATAGCAATGCCCATATTTCAGTGGGGAAATCAAAGTGAACAGATCTCATGATCAGGCTACAGACCCAATGCATTGGTCCCTTGAACTTGCAGGTGGTGGTGTTCCCATATATCTGCTGAGCTTGTCCTTCTAGATGGAAGTGTCGAAGGATCTTTGATGACCTTCTACAGTGCATCTTGCAGATGGGTACACTTTGCTGCTAGGGAGCGTCGGTGGTGGAGGCTGTGGGTGCTTATTGGAGTGTTTACCCAATCATGTAGGCCTCTTTGTCCCACAGGGTGTAAATCTTCTGGAGTGTTGATGGGGTTGCACCCATCCAGGCAAGTGGGGAGTATTTCATCACCTTCCTGACTTGTGCCTTGTAGTTGGTGGACAGGCTTTGGGGAGTCAGGAGGTGAGTTACTCACCATTGGATTCCTTGCCCCTGACCTGTGTTTGTAGCCACTGTGTTTGTATGGCTGGTCTAGTTCAGTTGGTCAATGGTAACCCCCAGAATGTTAATAGTGAGGGGCTCGTCACCCTCACTTTCCTTATCCCTACTCATATTCCTGGATTCCCTTAAGGACCAGAAATCAACCCTCTTTCATATTCTGAGTGATTTAGCACACACAACCCTCTGCTGTTAAAAGCACAAGTCTCCAAAATATTTTTCAGTCCTAAATCTTGAATGTCTTAGCCAGAGACTCCGATTCCCTCGCTTGGACTCTCTGGTTGGGACAAACACCCTCTCTTCATCTACTTTCTCAAGTCCACTAAAACTTATACACTTTTCAGTGAGATCACCTTTCATTCTTCTAAACTCTGGGAAATATTAACAAGATTAAGGCTACGCAGACAAATGCCCAGGGAATGTTTAGTAGGGACAGAGTGGTGGGAACTTTACTCTGCACTTAAACTTGTGCTGTCCCTGTCCTGGGAGTAGAGGGAGCTTTACTCTGAATCTAACCCTGTGCTATCCCAGTCCTGGGAGTGTTTGCTGGGGCCAGTGTAGAAGGAACTTTACTCTGTACGTAACACTGTGCTGTGTTTGACCTGGGAGTGTTTGATAGGGGACAGTGTAGAGGGAGCTTTACTCTGAATCTAACCCTGTGCTATCCCAGTCCTGGGAGTGTTTGCTGGGGCAAGTGTAGAAGGAACTTTACTCTGTACGTAACACTGTGCTGTCTTTGACCTGGGAGTGTTTGATGGAGGACAGTGTAGAGGGAGCTTTACTTTGTATCTAACCCCGTAATGTCCCTGTCCTGGGAGTTTCATAGGGGGACAATGCAGAGAGAGGTTACTCTGTATCTAACCCTGTGCTGTCCCTGTTCTGGAATGTTTGATAGGGACAGTGTAGAGGAAGCTTTACTGTGTACCTATCCCTGTGATGTGTCTGTCCTGGGTGTGTTTATTGGGCTCAGTATAGAGGGAGCTTTACTCTGTATCTAAATCTGTGCTCTCCCTGTCCTGGGAGTGTTTAATGGGGGACAGTGTAGAGGGAGCTTTACTTTCCACTTACTTTTACATTAGAAGTGTATAGCCTGTGCTGTCTTTGACCTGGGAGTGTTTGATGAGGGACAGTGTAGAGGAAGCTTTACTTTCCACTTACTTTTACATTAGAAGTGTATAGCCTGTGCTCAAGTCGGACTTGAGCCGGGAGCCTTCTAGCTGAGGGAGTGGACTGAGCTGAGGCTGGGGCGAAATCAGCAGAGCATTCCGAAAGGAGAACTGGAGAAGGGACAAAGACTTGGCAGCCTGTAGCTGTATCTTTGGAGCCTGTCCATCTGAACCCAGTTTCTGGCAGGGCCTTGTGTGGGAGGAGGGAGAGCTGGCCTGGCAAGGAGACAGAGGGGGAGGGGGGATGGGCACAACTTTGGGCGGCCTGTTTTCAATAAACAGGAAGACTCCAACCCCCGGAACATTATTTATACTTTGCTATGTTTGTGCATGCACTTGGACCGCAGACAATCCCGCTCTGATCACAAGGTGCGGAAGATAAAATGAGCTCGCTTTTTTCACATTCTTGACAGCAGCGGCTCATAGCCTTGCATCTTTCATTTCAGAGAGATTTAAGGCAATTTCTTTTCAAACTGTGGCTATATTTTTGTCTACACCCCTCCTCCAACACTGACCCTTACCGTTTAGAAAGCTGTTAAGACTGACTTATCTCGAATTGGATTCTCAGCTCTCTTTGATATGTTACTAACGAACACTTGTTCAAGAGAAATGTTCGATTTAATTAGGTTCAGCTCTTCTGCCCTTTGATTAATATCGCAATTGCTTTTGGTTTCTTTTGAACTCTCGTGTGTTACTTGTGAATCCTGTGACCTGATTTCTCTTGACATTTCACAAGTCGATGAAAAGGCAAATTTCTCCCTTGCATTTCCAAGCTTGGACGTTCACAGGTTGGGTTAGCACAGCACTCCGCACCCCCACTCAGCTGACTTGCTGTGTTTTCCCAGCCTCACATCTTAACAGCTCCCTGTCTCTGCCCATCAGTGCAGACATGAGGTCAGTCCTGTGTCGGGGCGGAGGGCCGACGTGTCAATGTTAACGCAGTCTTGCCAGTTGGCCTCTGGGTGCCAGTTCCGCAGTTTACTGTGAGTCTCAGTGGGCACTGTGCTGCTGCCTCTCTGTGTCTCTGGCTGCTGGCAGGCAGTTGGCAGACCAACGCCAGGAGGCCAGCGTGTTGACACAACGGGGAGAGTCTCCAATCGGTCTCGGGGGAGCGTTGGGAAAAGGAGACAAACAGTTTGGATCTGGTTCACGTTCTGCTACAAAAAAACACTGACACACTGTCGCACATCTATTTACTCTGGGATCGCTTGGCTCTGTTGATAGTGTTCTGCTACTTGGCGGACATCTGTGACTGTGGAAGCACAAGTAGGCCATTGAGCCCATCGGGTCTAGTCCACCACTCTGTGATCTGATGGCACTCGATGGTGGCTCAATGGTTAACACTACTGCCTCACAGTGCCAGGGATCCAGGTTCGATTCCAGTCTCGGGCGACTGTCTGTGTGGAGTTTGCACATTTTCCCTGTGCCTGTGTGGATTTCCTTCTACAGTCCAAAGATGTGCAGGTTAGGGTGGATTGGCCATACTAAATTGCCCACAATGTTCAGGGATGTGTACGTTAGGTGCATTAGTCAGGAGTAAATGTAGGGGAATGGGTCTGGCTGGGTTACTCTTCGGAGGATTGATGTGGACCTGTTGGGTCGAAGGGCCTGTTTCCCCACTGTAGGGATTCTATGGCTCCACTTCCCTTAGCATGCTGTGGTGTAGCTTAGTGTCTCATGTTTAGCATTTAGTTCATTACCCCAGAAGTTTGCGGAGGCCAGGTCATTGAGTATATTTAAGACGGAGATAGATTCTTGATTGTCAAGGGGACTAGGGGTTACAGGGAGAGCGCGGGAGAATGGGTTTGAGAAACTCATCAGCCATGATTGAATGGCAGAGCAGACTCGATGGGCTGAATGGCCTAATTTCTGCTCCTGTGTCTCATGGTTGGGGAAGGTGAACGCCTAATGGGATCATCGCTGGACTGTTAATCCGGAAACTAGGAGCAAGGGAGGACTGAAGATGCTGGAGAATCAGAGACCCAGGTCATGTTCTGGGGATCTGGGCTCGAATCCTGCCGTGGCAGATGGTGGAATTTGAATTCAATAAAAATCTGGAATTAAGAGTCTAACGATAACCGTGAATCCATTGTCAGGAAAAGCCCATCTGGTTCACTAATGCCCTTTAGGGAAGGAAACTGCCATCATTACTGTGTTTGGCCTACGTATGACTCCAGACCCACAGCAACGTGGTTGCTTTTTAACAATCAGGGAAGGGCAATAAATGACGACCTAGTCAGCAACACTCTGATCCCGTGAATAAATAAAAAAACAAATTCCTGACGTCCCCTGCTGTTCTCATTGAGCCTGGGTTGGTCCTCATGCTTGGCGATAGTGGTAGAAGTAAGGAGTCTACTGAGCGTTGAGGCTATAGATTGCTGGTGTGCATAATCCCACCCTTTGTGGTGCAGAAGTGCTACCCAGCATCACTCCCTGAACAGTCTGGCCCTAATTCTCAGACTATGCCTCATTGTTCTAGAATCCCCAGTCAGTGGGAACAGATTTTGTTTATCTTCCCCGCCTTGAAGACTTTGATCAGATCACCCCTTGACCTTCTAAGTTACGGACTAAACAGGCCTAATTTGTATAATCTGTCCTTGTAATTTACTCATACCAAGGAGGTAACTCCAGCTACAAGCACTTGAAGAGAATTCCCAGGGGGCAACCTGACCAATATGGCAGGCGAAGGATTTGCAAATCAGGCTGAGTGCACAGCCTTTGGACTTTGTAAGCACGTGTTTTATATCCGTCTCCAATTTACACACTGAGAAATTTTCATTGGTCACTTTCAGGGGGATCTGACCCTGTCTGTGCCCCTTGAAGGTGAAAGTCAGTGGGCAAGCCATTGGTAAACTCAGAACTTTTCTGATGAACAGTGATACTGTTATTGTTATAGATCAGACCAGACCCCTTAAAATATTTTAAGAAGGTAGCCTAGACTCTAACTCTTTCTTATTTTGAAGGTCAATGGGAAATGTTGTGTTCCAGATGTGACTGACCAAACTACTCGATGTTAAACAAAATGCAATTTTTTTAAACACTGTAGTTAAAATGCAAACAAAAGAAGGAGGAATTAACAGAATAATAGATACAGTACCTGTTACTAATTAACTGTTCCAATATAGCAACATCCCATAAACACACCCCTTGGCAAAAAAGGCAAATTCAGGAAGACAGACTTTGTCTCACATGCAGTCTAGCAGCCCAGGAAGAGTTGTTGACTGTAATCAAGAAAGGGAGAAATAACTTCCAATTCTTCAAGTTTACAACAGCAACTGCTCGAAGCTAAAAAAAAACTAAAAATTTGAAATTCTATTCTGCAAGAGCTGGCTACGCCCAGCCAGACTGCTTCTATTGTTCCAACTTTAAAAAGAAAATGAGGTCTCATTACCACTGCCAGCTTGGCATCTCTCACTTAAAAGAAACCAGGACAAAATACACCTCTTAAAACCACCGCCCATCATCACAGGATTGAGTTTACTAACTATGTCTACCTCGAGAGATTTTTCAATTATATTCTTGCTTGAATGACCTCCTGTAAGAGGTTACAACTGTGGGTGGCATGGTGGCACAGTGGTTAACACTGCTGCCTCACAGCGCCAGAGACCTGGGTTCAATTCCTACCTCAGGCGACTGACTGTGTGGAGTTTGCACATTCTCCCCGTGTCTGCGTGGGTTTCCTCCGGGTGCTCCGGTTTCCTCCCACAGTCCAAAGATGTGCAGGTCAGGTGAATTGGCCATGCTAAATTGCCTGTAGTGTTAGGGGCAGGGGTAAATGTAGGGGAATGGGTCAGGGTGGGTTGTGGGTCAGTATGGACTTATTGGGCCGAAGGGCCTGTTTCCACACTGTAAGTAATCTAATCTAATCACAACAGAGAACTGAAAATGAAATCATAATCCTCAATAGGACTCTTGTAAAGAGACACCTCAGGGAAGTGAGACCAAGTGGACATGTCCAAAGCTAATACAAAGCAAAATTATTGTAGCTGTTCAAGAGTGGTTACCCATGATTTTTTTTAGATTACATTACATTACAGTGTGGAAACAGGCCCTTCGGCCCAACAAGTCCACACCGACCCACCGAAGCGAACCCCCCATACCCCTACATTTACCCCTTACCTAACACTACGGGCAATTTAGCATGGCCAATTCACCTAGCCCTGCACATCTTTGGATGGTGGGAGGAAACCGGAGCACCCGGAGGAAACCCACGCAGACACGGGGAGAACGTGCAAGCTCCACACAGTCAGTCGCCTGAGGCGGGAATTGAACCCGGGTCTCTGGCGCTGCGAGGCAACAGTGCTAACCACTGTGCCACCGTGCCGCCCACATTCTGCTGCATGAGTTCCTCAAGGTAGGATCATAGGCCCAGCCATTCCCATCTGCTTCATCAATGGCCTCCTTTCCGAGAGGAGGTCTGTTTAAAGGGTTATCCATTTGCCACACCACAGAAAAGAAAGCAGGGTTTACCATTGACAAGGTTCAGTGCAACAGCTCACCTAGTCGGCTTTGAGGGCTCTCTCCAAACCTCTACCATCTCGAAGGACAAGGGCAATAGACAACGCGGGAAAACCCCCACCTGCAATTTCCAAGCTATACATTATCCTGACTTTGGACTGTAACTCTGTCGCTGGGTCAAAATCCTGGAAATTCCACAGGGTCGTTGTGTGAAAATGTGGCCCACTTTGTATCCTGAGACTGTGACCTCTGATTCTAGACTCCACAACCAAGAGAATCATCTTCCCTGAAATAAATCCATCTAGCCCTGTTCAATCTTTATCTTTTATGCGTTTATAGGATCTGGGCATCATTGGCTAGGCCAGCATTTAGTGCCTGTCCCCAATCCCCAGTTTAGAGTTTACTCCCATAAATGCTGTAGGTCTGGAGTCACATATAGGCCATATTGGTTGAGGAAGGCAGATTTAGAACATAGAACATAGAACATAGAACAATACAGCACAGAACAGACCCTTCGGCCCACGATGTTGTGCCGAACATTTGTCCTAGCTTAAGCACCCATCCATGTACCTATCCAATTGCCGCTTAAAGATCACCAAAGATTCTGACTCTACCACTCCCACAGGCAGCACATTCCATGCCCCCACCACTCTCTGGGTAAAGAACCCACCCCTGACATCTCCCCTATACCTTCCACCCTTCACCTTAAATTTATGTCCCCTTGTAACACTCTGTTGTACCCGGGGAAAAAGTTTCTGACTGTCTACTCTATCTATTCCTCTGATCATCTTATAAACCTCTATCAAGTCATCCCTCATCCTTCGCCGTTCCAACGAGAAAAGGCCAAGCACTCTCAACCTATCCTCGTACGACCTATTCTCCATTCCAGGCAACATCCTGGTAAATCTTCTCTGCACCCTCTCCAAAGCTTCCACATCTTTCCTAAAGTGAGGCGACCAGAACTGCACACAGTACTCCAAATGTGGCCTAACCAAAGTCCTGTACAGTTGCAACATCACTTCACGACTCTTGAATTCAATCCCTCTGCTAATGAACACTAATACACCATAGGCCTTCTTACAAGCTCTATCCACCTGAGTGGCAACTTTCAAAGATCTATGAACGTAGACCCCAAGATCCCTCTGTTCCTCCACCTCACTAAGAACCCTACCGTTAACCCTGTATTCCGCATTCTTATTTGTCTTTCCAAAATAGACAACCTCACACTTGGCAGGGTTGAACTCCATCTGCCACTCCTCAGCCCAGCTCTGCATCATATCTAAGTCTCTTTGCAGCCGACAACAACCCTCCTCACTATCCAGAACTCCACCAATATTTGTATCATCCACCAATCTTCGTATTAGGGATTTGCTTCCCTAAAGGGCATGGGTAAATTAGGTGGATTTTTCTGATAATTGTCAGGGATTGTATGGGTGCTATTGGTTAGCTGTTGTAAAAATAGTGTATATTTAAATAGATTCCCCCTCATTCTTCTCAACTCTAGTGAATGTGCCATTCAGGTTAAAGTCAAAATATATCTTTTCAATGTTCTGCTGTAGCAACGTTGGGTGTGGGTTGGAGGAGGCTGCAGTGGGAGGTGTTCAGGGAACACCTGACACTATTTGACTCCAGTCACTTAGTCCATACCTTTGGTTTTTGTATTCACTTGTGGAACATGGGCGTCACTGGCTGAATCAGCATTTCTTGCCCGTCCCTAGTTGCCCCTTGACAAGGTGGTGTTCAGCTGCCTTCTTGAACTGCTGCAGTTCACCTGCTGAGGGTTGACCCATAATGCCCTTAGGGAGGGAATTCCAGGATTTTGACCCAGTGACACTGAAGGAACGGCGATGTATTTCCAAGTCTCGATACTGAGTGGAGTGGAGGGGAACTTGCAGATGGTGGTTTTCCCATGCAATTGCTGCCCCTGTCCTTTTAGATAGAAGTGGTTGTGGGTTTGGAAGGTGTACTCGAAGGATCTTCTAGATGATACAAACTGCTGCTACTGAGCAGCGATGGTGGAGGGAGTGTGTGGGATGCCAATCAAGTGGAGCTGCTTTGTCCTGGATGGTGTTGAGCTTCTTGAGTATTGTTGGAGCTGCACCCATCCAGGCAAGTGGGGAGTATTCCATCACACTCCTGACCTGTGCCTTGTAGGTGATGGAAGGCTTCAGGGAACCAGGAGGTGTGTTACTCGCTGCAGGATTTGCTAAACTCTGATCTGCTCTTGTAGCCACTGTGATGGTGGTGTCTGGGACATTGCCTGAAAGATATGATTCTGTCAGCGTGACTATGTTAATTGACTACTCTGTGAGGCAGCTCTCCCAACTTTGGCCCAAGCCCCCTGATGTTAGTGAGGAAGACTTTGCAGGGTCGACGGGGTTGTCTCTGCTATTGTCTTTTCCGGTATCTCGGTCGATGCCAGATGATCTGCCCAGTTTCATTTCTTGATTGAGACTTTGCAGCGAACTGATGCAAGTGAGTGGCTTGCTGGGACATTTCAAAGGGCAGCTGATAATCAACCACACTGCTGTGAGTCTGGAGTTACATGTAGGCCAGACCAGGTGTGGATGGCAGATTTCTTTCTCTGGAGAACAATCGTCAACCAGGTGGGTTTATCCAACCATTGACCATGGGCTTCATGTTCACTT
This sequence comes from Chiloscyllium plagiosum, assembly GCF_037043375.1. NCBI lineage: Eukaryota > Metazoa > Chordata > Chondrichthyes > Orectolobiformes > Hemiscylliidae > Chiloscyllium > Chiloscyllium plagiosum. Next base: position 17,251,361 of record NW_028270171.1, on the reverse strand, counting down.
GCAGACACTTAATATTAAATTCAAATTCCACCATCTTCGAATATGGGTCCCCAGGACATTAGCTGAGTTTCTGGATTAATAGCCGTGCGATAATACCACTAGGCCATCGCTCGCTGAGAGAGCGCATGGGTGAGGACTGGAGCCAAGTGAAGCTGCAGGGCTGAGAGCGGAAGGAGAGGAGATCAGAGAAAGTAGAGAAGCCAATGAACCTGCTTCCGTTTTGATAAAAAAAGAGAGCAGCCTCCAAAAACTCAAACCTCCCAGATCTTAAAAAGCTGCCGTCATCTTGCAATCCTGCGGGGAATGGTGTAGAATCTATTTCGGGAAAGACGGGTCATGTGACTGGAAGAGGAGGCCACAAACTCCTTGTAATCAGTTGGTTAGCAGACAGACTGCAAACTGGAAACTCTGATAGATGGCTTGTTCGAATAGTTCCCCTAAAAAGCAACATGCCCATCATCCACAGCAATTTAAACAGGCCCTACTTTCACAACACATTGACATGGATCAATCTAATCATACCAATTTCACGGGAGGTGGTTGCAACATAAAACAATGCTTCTCCTCCATCTTTTATTATTATCCATTTTTGGGATGTGGGGCATCGCTGGCTGGGCCCAGCATTTAATGCCCGTCCCTAGTTGCCCCTTGAGAAGGTGGGGGTGAGCTGCCTTCTTGAACTGCTGCAGTCCACCTGCTGAGTGCTGACCCGCAATGCCCTTAGGGAGGGAATTATAGGATTTCGACCCAGCGACAGTGAAGAAAAGGTGATATATTTCAGATGGTGAGAGGTTTGAAGGGGAACTTGCAGGCAGTGGTGCATCTGCTCCCTTGTCTGTTGATTTGGTAGTGATTGTGGGTTTCGAAGGTGCTGTCTGAGAACCCCCCCCCCCGCAGTGCATCTTGTAGATGGTGCACTCTACTGTATCTGAGTGTTGGTGGTGGAGGGAGCGGATGTTTGTGCACTTGGGGCCAATCAAGTGGGCTGCTTTGCCCTGGTGGCTCAGGGGTTAGCATTGCTGCCTCACAGCACCTTGGTCCCAGGTTCGATTCCAGCCTTGGGTAATGGTCTGTGTGGAGTTTGCACATTCTCCCCGTGTCTGCGTGGGTTTCCTCCCACAGTCCAAGGATGTGCAGGTCGGGTGAATTGGCCATGCAAAATTGCCCATAGTGTTAGGTGCATTAGTCAGAAGGAAATGGATCTGGGTGGGTTACTCTTCGGAGGGTCGGTGTGGACTTGTTGGGCCATAGGGCCTGCTTTCACACTGTAGCGGATCTAATCTCAAAACGTGTGGGCTGGAGATCAGAATCAAAAAGCAGGACAGGCAGCATCAGGGGGTGGTGGGAAGGGCAGTTGACGTTTCGGACATATTCCCTTCATCAGGAATGCTTCCTGACCTGCTGTCTTTTCCAAGTGCCACACCTTTCGACTGCTTTATCCTGAGGAATGGAGTCAAGCTTCTTGAGTGTTGTTGGAGCTGGCCCCGTTCAGGCAAGTGGGAGGATTCCACCACACTCCTGACTTGTGCCTCATCGGAGGTGGCTGAGGCTTTGGGGAGTCAGGAGGTGAGTTTCTCTGTGTAGGATTCCTGCATGTAACGTTGTTGAGTTGCATCTTGAATGTCTTTCAGGAAGAGGTATGCCACTAATGCCATAATTCCAGCAGTTATCAGTAAAAGCGTTCCTACTTGGCAGCTGCTACGTTACAGGCAAAGAGGAGAAAGGATGAGAGAGCCTCCCTATCTGACAGCCCTGGAATCTTGATCCATGATGTAGAGGGGCCAGTGTTTCGAGGTGGTGGACAAAGTCAGAGGTCATGCAACACCAGGTTATAGTCCAACAGGTTTATTTGAAATTACAAGCTTTCGGAGCAGCGCTCAAATAAACCTGTTGGACTATAACCTGGTGTCGTGTGACTTCTGACTTTACTCCTGATCTGGATCATTTCCCAAAATAGAACACAGTGGGTCCAAGTTGTTCCAAAGCCCCTAAAGCAGACTGAGTACCTCCTTCCCTGAGCTGGCTTCACTTTGACCAGGTTGCCAACTCTGGTCGATGCATTCCTGGACCTCTTATCACTCATCATTGTACCACCCATGAATCCCTATCTCTAGGGAGCAACACACAGTACATAAATCATCGAGTGCTTAAAAAATAAATCTCTGAATTCATTAGTTGTTAGGAATAAAATTATCTGAGTTGAGAACGAGATGACCCTTTGTCGGGATGGCACAATGGCTCACAGTGCCAGGGACTCGGGTTCGATTCTACCCTCGGGCGACAGTACAGAGAAAGCTTTACTCTGCATCTACCCTGTGTTGTCCCTGCCTTGAGAGTATTTGATGGGGACAGTGTTGACAGTGTGGAGGGAGTTTTAGTCTGTATCTAACCCTGTGCTTTCCCTGCCTTGAGAGTATTTGATGGGGACAGTGTTGAGGGATTTTTACTCTGTATCTAACCCCATGCTCTCCCTATCCTGGGAGTGTTTGATGGGGGACAGTGTAGAGGGAGCTTTAGGTTCAGTTTGAAAGACTAGAGAGAGCTTTATTTCCATTTCAAGAGTCAAGAGAGTTTTACTTTCAGATTAAAACAGTAGAGCTTCTGTCAACAGTCTTGGGAATAATCATTCGGTCTAACACCTCTCACTATCTCCATTCCTGATATTAAACTCAGTGTGGAGTTTGCACATTCGTCCCATGTCTGCGTGGATTTGTTCCGGTTTCCTCCCACTCTCCAAAGATATGCAGGTTAAGGTGGATTGGCCATGGCAAATTGTCAGTAGTGTCCAGGGATTGCAGGCTAGGTGGGCTAATCATGGGAAATGTAGGGTTAGCGGCTAGGTCTGGGTGGGATGCTGTCCGGAAGTTCGGTGTGGAATCGATGGGCCAAAGGGCCTGTTTCCACACTGTAGGGATTCTATAACCTAAGTTGCCCTTTTTGTCAATGGTGAATGTGAAGCCTACTTGTCAGTGCTAGGCTCGACTCATCACCGAACACCTGAGACACCTCCCAAACCTTTTTTTTTAAAGGAGACAATGACGGGTTGCTACTGGAGGAAGAGATGCAGCCAAGCAAGGTTCCTGGCTCAAGTCTGACTTGAGCACAGGCTATACACTTCTCATGTAACAGTAAGTGGAACTGTCCCAATTAAACATTCCAGGACAGGGACAGCACAGAGTTAGATACAGAGTAAAGCTCACTCTACATTGTCCCCCATCAAACACTCCCAGGACAGGGACAGCATGGGGGTAGATACAGAGTAAAGCTCCCTCTAAACTGTCCCCCCATCAAACACTCCTAGGACAGGGACAGCATGGGGGTAGATACAGAGTAAAGCTCCCTCTACACTGTCCCCCCCATCAAACACTCCTAGGACAGGGACAGCACGGGGTTAGATACAGAGTAAAGTTCACTCTACACTGTCTCCACCAAACATCTTCAGGACATGGACAGCACAAGATTAAATCAGTGGGGGCCCTGAGGTGGTCAGCTAATGGCTAGTGATGTGCTCCATCCCATCCCAGAGAAGTCAAAGGGAGGGTCACTCCAAACAGATGACCCAGCAGCTATAATGGGTGAGCTGGCATTGGCCAAGTGAGGGAGGAACCCTTTTTGGAGAGGGGTATACTCTTACTGTTGGTATCACAGCCATACTCTGTCTGCTCACTAGTCTCTATATTAATCCTCACCCATTTATTCTACACATCTCACCTCTGAAACCCAACTCCCCACTCCCCCCACTTGCTGCAGCTTGTCAGTAAGGCTTGGTCCACATTCCAGACTTGCCTTCACCCATCCTCGATAACCCACCTCTTGCTTTGTGGGTGCTTCCTGTGCTGTCAGTGAGAGACACAGCTTAGACCTGGTGCTGGCAGGTGTCACAGAGCTGCGACGATTCGGATTGGGGCTCAGCGTTCTATCCTCATTGACACTCTGCCGACTGCAATCTCTTTTCTGGGCATGCTCCTGACTGACCTCTTGATTTTTCTGTCTGGGCTGGGGCGCAGAGGTCTCTTGTAAAATCCAATCCCTGGAAAAAAAATGTGCATCACGGAATGAGGCCATTCAGCCCCATGGTATTAGTCTCGATTTGTGGGCTACATTAGAACAAGAAGAAGGAGTAGGCCATTCGGCCCCTCGAGCCGGCTCTGCCATTTAATACAATCGTGGCTGTTCTCATCTCGGACTCAACTCCACTTTCTATAACCCTTTAACCTGTTACGAATTAAAAATCCACCTCCTCCTTAAACTTACAGCTCAAAAACGCTACCACAATATTTACTTCCCCCTCACTTCAAGCCTGTATCAGTCACAAAGCGACCTATCCGACCTAATCTATTGTCCAGTCCTGCAAGTTACCGTGATCCTATGACACATCTAACCAGGTCCAGTTGTTAACTGTAGTGCAAGTCTCTGCCTTTATCATCCTTTCAGCAGAGTTCCATATCCCTGGAGAGGTACATCCCAGGAAAAAAAGGTCTTGCCAAGACGTGAATGTACTGGGTCATACTGGAACTGGTTAGCAATGCAGAGGTTTTGTTTACTTCAAAAATATACTTTATTCATAAAATATCTACGTTGTCAGAACAGCAATTCAGCAGTACAGAATGGAGAAACAAACAAATATTGGAGTTTGAATCTATCTAACAAAAAAAAACAAAGGCATCTCTTACTTGGACAAGATTATATTTACATAGACTTGAGGCACTGGGAGGGTCCAATAGCTGAACGGACCCCCATTTCCCTTCATCAGGAAGACCTCAGACAGTGGTCTTTCCCCTCTGTCCCCTGGCGGCTGCCTCAAGCCTCAGTGCGTCCCTCAACACACAGTCCTGGATCTTGGAATGTGCCAGTCTGGAACACTCGGTTGGGGTCAACTCCTTGCTCTGGAAGACCAACATGTTTCGGGCAGACCAAAGAGCATCTTTCCCCGAGCTGATGGTCTTCCAGGTGCAGACCAATGTTTGTCTCAGGGAGCAGACCATCGAGTGCAGAGTCCCGTGTCACAGGAAATTTGATAAGACCTGTTTCCACGCTGTTTGAGGTTTTAATGAAGGGCTCTCCTTCTCAACTTCTCCCTTCACCTGAGGCGTGGTGACATAAAACAATACAGTGCAGAACAGGCCCTTTGACCCTCGATGTTGCACCAATCTGTGAACTAATCTAAGCCCATACCCCTACACTATCCCATCAGGTTAGCACTGCTGCCTCACAGCACCAGGGACCTGGGTTCAATTCCTGCCTGACTGTGTGGAGTTTGCACGTTCTCCCCGTGTCTGTGTGGGTTTCCTCCGGGTGCTCCGATTTCCTCCCAAAGTCCAAAGATGTGCAGGTTAGGTGAATTGGCCATGCTCAATTGCCCTTAGTGTTAGGTGCATTAGTCATGAGTAAATATAGGATAGGGGAATGGGTGGCCGTGTGGACTTGTTGGGCCGAAAGGCCTGTTTCCACACTGTAGAGAATCTAATCTAATCGAATCATCCATGTGTTTACCCAAGGACTGTTTAAATCCCCCTAATGTGGCTGCGTTAACTACATTGGCAGGTAGGGCATTCCACACCCTTACCACTCTCTGTGTAAAAAACCTGCTTCTGACATCTGTCTTAAATCTATCACTCCTCAATTTGTAGTTATGCCCCTCATACAAGCGGCTGTCATCAACCTAGGAAAAAGACTGTCACTGTCGACCCTACCTAATCCTCTGATCATCTTGTATGTCTCTATCAAATCCCCCCTTAGCCTTCTTTCCAATGAAACAGGTCTCTCAGCCTTTCCTCATAAGAGCTTCCCTCCAGACCAGGCAACATCCTGGTAAATCTCCTCTGCACCTTTTCCAATGCTTCCACATCCTTCCTGTAATTAGATTCCCGACAGTATGGGGTGACCAGAACTGTACACAATATTCCAATTTCGGCTGCATTAGCATTTTGTATAGTTACAGCATGACGTTATGGCTCCAGAACTCAATCCCTCTGCCAATAAAACCTAACACACCGTATGCCTTCTTAACAGCACTGTCAACCTGGGTGGCAACTTACAGAGATCTATGTACATGGACTCCAAGATTCCTCTGCACATCCACACTACCAATAATCTTTCCATTGACCCAGTACTCTGCCTTCCTGTTATTCTTCCCAAAGTGCATCACCTCACATTTAGCTGCATTGAACTCCATTTGCCACCTCTCAGCCCAATTCTGCAGTTTATCCAAGTCCCCCTGCAACCTGTAACATTCTTCCACACTGTCCACTACTCCACCGACTTTAGTGTCGTCTGCAAACTTACTAACCCATCCACCCATGCCTGTGTCTAAGTCATTTATAAAAATGACAAGCAACAGTGGTCCCAAAACAGATCTTTGTGGCACACTACTCAGGTTAGAGCTTCCCCCATTGTCTCTCTGTAATGAGGGTAGTCCTGTGGTCCTCTGGGACCATGCCTTTTAATCCTTTTACTGAAACAGCCCCAGTCTGTCCAGCCTCTCCCTACAGCTCAAACCCTCCAACCCTGGAAACATCCTTGTAAATCTTTTCAGAACCCTTTCAAGTTTCACAACATCCTTCCCATAGGAGGGAGACCAGAATTGCACGCAATATTCCATCAGTGGCCTCATTCTCCACTTTCCACCATAGACCCCACCCAGGCCAGCATGTGTTGCCCATCCCTAACTGCCCACTGGGGGAGCGGCTTGGCCATTTCAGAGGCCAGTTAGAAGTCAACGCCATTTCACTGGGTGTGGAGTCACATGTAGGCCGGACCATGTAAAGACGTCAGATTTCCCTCCTTAAAGGACATTTGTGAAACAACAATTTTTGGTCACTGTTCCTGAAAAAAGCTGGTTATATTCCAGATGTTTTAAATTTAATTTAAAATCCACTCTCTGCTGTGTCAGTGAGTGTGGGATTTGAACCCAGTGCTCAGAGTGTATGTCCTGATCTCTCGGAATAGGATAGGCCGCTCGAGCCTGCTGTGCTGTTCAATATGACCCTCTAGGCCTAACTAGACTGCCTGCTCTCTGTAATCTTTGTCCATTCTTGGCTATCAAGACCTGAAGTGGTATTCAAACCCAGAGCTTCTACACCAAAGTGACGGACATTACCCACTGTAACATGAGATCTCTGGTTTGGAGGAAAGGAGGGAATCAATCTTACTGTTGATACATTGGGACAGGGGAGAGACCACACCTGGAGATTTGCTCATCTGACTGAACAAAAGGCAAATTTGCCTTGGACAGGAACACAAAAGAGTTTCATTCAACTAATCTTAACCCCAACCCTATCCCGAACCCTAACCTTAACCCTAACCCTAACCCTAACCCTAACCCTATCCCTAACCCTAACCCTATCCCTAACCCTAACCTTAACCCTAACCCTAACCCTATCCCTAACCCTAACCCTATCCCTAACCTTAACCCTAACCCTAATCCTATCCCTAACCCTAACCCTATCCTAACCCTAACCCTATCCCTAATCCTATCCCTAACTGTAACACTAACCCTAATCCTAATGCTAACCTTATCCCTAACCCAAACCCTAACACTAACCCTAACCCTACTGCTAAACCTATCCCAATCCCTAATCTTAATCCTAAACCTATCCCTCACCCTCTCCCTGACCCTATCCATATCCCTATGCCTCAACCTATCCCTGACCATAACCATAAACCTATGCCTAACCCTAACCTTAAACCTCTCCCTATTCCTATCCCTTTTTCTATCCCTAGCCATTCCTGAAGAAGGGCCTGTGCCCGAAACGTCGAATCTCCTGTTCCCTGGATGCTGCCTGACCTGCTGTGCTGTTCCAGCAATAAAGTTTCAACTCTATCCCTAGCCCTATCACTAACCCTAACTCTAACCCTATCCTTATCCTTATTCCTATCCCTAACCCTAACCCTAATCCTAATCCCAATCCTAACCCTGATCTCAACCCTATCTCTATTCCTAACCTAAACCCTATCCCTATCACTTACCTTAACCCTAACCCCATGAGGGTTAAGGAGAGGTAAGGAGAGATTAAGGGGCCCAGCCTGGAGTTTAGAAAAATGAAGGATGAATTGATTGGAATCAGTCAACCTCTTCACAACTTGACAGGATGAATGCTGAGGAAACATTTCCCATGTCTGGGGAGTCCAGAGCAAAGGGACACTTTCAGAGCTGAGGCAAAATCTTTTCACTGAAAGGGTCATGAATCACAGAATCGTACAGCACAGAAGAGGCTCTTCGGCCCATTGTGGCTGTACTGCCAACCATGCACGACCACCTACACCTGTCCCACATTCCCGCTCCTAGCCTGGAATGTTCTGGCACGTCAATTGCTCGTTTTAAAGGTTTGACGTTTCCTGCCTCAACTCCCCTCAAAGCGCTGTATTCCAAAACATACTCCAGAACATACTTTGTGGGCGGCACGGTGGCACAGTGGTTAGCACTGCTGCCTCACAGCGCCTGAGACCCGGGTTCAATTCCCGCCTCAAGTGACTGACTGTGTGGAGTTTGCATGTTCTCCCCGTGTCTGCGTGGGTTTCCTCCGGGTGCTCTGGTTTCCTCCCACAGTCCAAAGATGTGCAGGTCAGGTGAATTGGCCATGCTAAATTGTCCGTAGTGTTAGGTAAGGGGTAAATGCAGGGGTATGGGTGGGTTGCGCTTCGGTGGGTCGGTGTGGACTTGTTGGGCCGAAGGGCCTGTTTCCACACTGTAATGTAATGTAATCTAATCTAATCTAATCTAACCCTATCTCCTGAAAAATCCCTTCCCTCTTTGAAAGTTTCTATGCAAGAGAGTGAGTGGACAGTTGGAGGGAGTGCAGAAGTCCCTGGTGAGACCACGCTTGGAATATTGTGTCCAGTTCTGGTCACCCTACTATAGGAAAGATACAGAGGCTTTGGAGAGGGTGCAAAGAAGGTTTACCAGGATGCTGCCTGGACTGGAGGGCTTGTCTTATGAAGAGAAGTTGATTAATCCTGGACTTTTCTCTCTGGAGGGGAGGAGGAAGAGAGATGACCTGATCTAGCTATACATGGTAATGAGAGGAATGGATAGAGTCAATAGCCAGAGACTTTTCCACAGGGCAGGATTGACGGGTACAAGGGGTCATAGTTTTAAGATACTAGGGGAAAGGTATAGAGGGGACATCAGAGGTAGGTTCTTTATGCAGAGAGTTGTGAATGCATGGAATGCGTTGCCAGAGGTAGGTGGTGGAAGCAGGGTCATTAGGAACATTTAAGCAACTGCTGGACATGCACATGGATAGCTGTGAGTTGAGGGGTGCGTAGGTTAAGTTATTTTATTTTTCATTAGGATTAATTCTCTGCACAACACCGTGGGCCAAAGGGCCTGTTCTGTGTTGTACTTTTCTATGTTCTATGTTAATGGCAGCCATGTTAGGGTGGTATGGTGGCTCAGCGGTTAGCACTGCAGCCTCATAGCACCAGGGTACCAGGTTTGATTCCAGCCTCGGGCGACTGTCTGTGTGGAGTTTGCACATTCTCCTCGTGTCTGTATGGGTTTTCTCTGGTTTTCTCCCACAGTCCAAAGATGTGCAGGCAAGCTGGATTGGCTGTGCTAAATTGCCCTATATGGTGCAGGCTGGGTGTGTTAGCCATGGGAAATATGGGAATAGGATTGGATCTGGGTGGGATGCTCTTTGTAAGTTGTGAGGGTTGGCTATGGGAAATTGCCCATAATCTCCAGGGATGTGCAGGCTGGATGGGTTAGCCATGGGAAATACAGGGACAGGATGGGACGCTGTTTGTAAATTGGTGCAGACTTGATGGGCTGAATGACCTGCTCCCACACTATAGGGATTTCTTTTTTCTTTCTCATAATTTAAAAAAAATTCTCCCCAGCGTCTGTGTGTGTGTGTGTAGAGTCAGAGTCATAGAGATGTACAGCATGGAAACAGACCCTTCAATCCAACCCATCCATGCTGATCAGATATCCCAACCCAATCTAGTCCCACCTGCCAGCACTTGCCCCATATCCCTCCAAATCCTTCCTATTCATATACCCATCCAGATGCCTCTTCAATGTTGCAATTGTACCAGCCTCCACCACTTCCTCTGGCAGCTCATTCCATACACGTACCACCCTCTGTGTAAAAGGTTGCCCCTTAGGTCTCTTTTATATCTTTCCCCTCTCACCCTAAACCTATGCCCTCTAGTTCTGGACTCCCCGACCCCAGGGAAAAGACTTTGTTTATTTATCCTATCCATGCCCCTCATAATTTTATAAACCTCTATAAGGTCACCCCTCAGCCTCTGACGCTCCACAGAAAACAGCCCCAGCCTGTTCAGCCTCTCCAACATACACATACATATGTAGGTGAGACTTGTCAATGACTTGGCTAAGATTAATGGGCCTGCCAACTGTCCAAGCTTATCTCGTGACTTTTGATTTGAGAAAATAAACATGTTGACTCATTTGAAGTCCAGTGTTTTCATCAGTTCTACATAAATATCATATGTAATTGAGGAATTTTGTCTTGGATCTAAATCAAAGACATTAAAAATCATTAAATATACTTGTGGTGCCTGCCATGATAAATTAGCATGTTGCTAATATATTCATTGGCAACTACACCCAGGGAGTAATCATGTTAGTGTATTGACCATGTTCAATTAAATTGCACTTTCAACTCTGGTTACATTTTTATGGAATTGATTTCTCCCCTCCAATAATCCTACTACAATTTTGGAAATCTGTAAATGTTTTTACATTTAACTAGATATGCAACTGCATTTATCCAGGAACATGGCGTGGTAACTTTAGAAGATGCCTTGCACTACCAGGAAGTTAATCTAAGAAATAAAACGATGCTCATAACCTCCTTGAGCCCATTCTGCTGTTCATGTTGACCTTCTATTTCAACTTCACTTTCCTGCCAGATCCACACATCTGTTCACTCCCTGAAAGAGTTCAAAAGAAATCAAACTTGAACAAACTCATCGATGCAGCTTTCGTAGCCCTCTGGGGTAAAGAGATCCAAAAATTGACAACCTCGAGTAAAAGAAATGTCTCCTTTTAGTCCCAAATGGCCAATACCTAATTCTGAAACTATGACCCCCTTAAGTTCTCGAATTTGCAACCAGGAAAAGGCATCCAGCTGATCTTGAATAGTATACATTTCAATGAGATCACCTTTCTTTCTTCCAACCCCCAGATGGATGGGCCCATTTTACCCACTCACTCAACCTCTTGTCTTCAGGCAACCCTCCCGTCTTTGTAATTAATGTCGTGAACTTTCACTGCATTCCATTGAAGACAAGTCTGCACAGCCTGAAATAAGATGACCAAAACTGTAGGCAGTCCTACATGGATGTATTCACCAAAACCCCACATAATTTCAATAAGCCTTCCTTACTCCTTAAGGAAAGGAAATAGGAAGAGTAGGCAATGTGGGCCCTTGAGCTTGCTCTGCCATTCAATAGATTCATGGCTGATCTGGTATTTTTCACATTCACTTTCCTGCATTTTCCTTCATAACCCTTGCTTCCCCTCATGATCAAGAATCTCAGTTTCAAGTATACATATGACTCTGGCCCAACAACTCTGTGGCAAAAAAAGAGTTCCGAAGATTCTCAAATCTCAAGAATCTCCTGATCTCAGTCTTAACTTGGCACCTGTTTATTCTGAGGGTGTGTCCTCTGGTTCTAGATTCTCCCATGAGGGGAAAAATCCTTTCAGCATTTAGCCCATCAAGCTAATTAAGAAGCCCATATGTTTCACTGAGATCACCTCTCAATCTTCCGGACTCCAGCCAATAGAGTTCCAATCTGTTTAGCCTTTGCTCATACAACAATCCATCCATAGCAGGGATCATCCTAGTGAATCTCCTCCGAATGGTCTCCAATAAAGTTATATCTTTACTTAAATAAGGGGAGCAAAACTGCTTGGAGTACTCCAGATGTAGCCTCACAGCACTTTTTTCAATCATATCAAAACTTCCCGACTCTTATACTCTAAACCCCTTGAAATAAAATAGCCAACGTTCCATTAGACTTTTTGTTCACCTACTGCACGTGTTAGCTTTGAGTTTCGTGCACAAGTACTCCCCCAACTCCCTTGGTGTTGCAGCTTTGATGATTTCCTCCATTTAAATATTGTTTTGTTGCCTTCAAAAATTAATAACTTCATATTTTCCAACATGATGCTCTAATCGCCAACTTACTTAAACCTACCGACACCTTTTTTTTGTGAACTATCTGCATCACTCTCGCAATCTGTCTTTCCACCTAATTTTGGATTGTCTGTAATTTTGGAAACAATATGTTTACTTGTTTCCTCCAAAGTCATTAATATACAGTGAACAGTTACAGTCCCAGCACTGGTCCATGTGGTCCCCCACTGATTACAGGTTTTTAACCTTTAACCCCCTGGCTGTTTTCTGATCATTAGCCAATTCTCTGTCCATGGCAATATACTACCTCCAACACCATGAACTCTTACAATTTAACCTTTTGAGAGTAGGTGCAAGACACTATCAAAACGACAGATATAAATAATTTTATTAATACTCCACTACCAGGAAAAAAAAACACCCATGTGACCAAAGAACCAGAACCCAATCAGTTATGTGGGAAAACAAGTGAGGAGGGGGTGGGTTGGGACTAAATCAAAATAGAGTTGGAGGGGCCCCCTGTGGTGCCCACCTCTTCCTGAAACCCTCGAGGGTGTTGGTGGGCACCGCGTGCGCCATCTACAGGGACACCCGGGCTCGAACCTAACCGTGGAAGAGGGGCAGTTAATTGGCCCTCATGACCCCCTCCACACTGTAGGGACCCGATGTTGTGAAAGCAGTCAGTTGAATCAGAATTAGCTTTATTGTCACATCAGAAAAGTTTACAAGTCGCCACTTAGGGTGCTACCTCAAGTACAAACATACCCAGGTATGGATTCCTGGCTACAAATACCCAAGGGAAGAACAATGGAAAAATAAAGATCTAAAATGTCCATAATTTCAAAAAAACACAAAATCAAAGTAATAAAATAGAAAAATAAAGAGATGAAAAACTCAGACCAACAGTTGTTCAACAATAGTATAATAAAACTTGTTTAAAACCCATCTGGTTCACTAATGTCCTTCAGGGTTGGAAACTACCATCCTTACCTGGTCTGGCCTCCATGTGACTCCAGGCCCACAGCCAATGTGGTTGATTCTTGACTCCCCTGTGGGTAATATATGCCCAGCCAGTGACACCCACATCTCACAGTGAATGAAGAGACTGAGAGAACCCAAATCCTGAGGAGATACAATGTGCTGCCAATTAAGGTATCCGCCCATTATCCCGTTCAGTTAAATTCTTAACCATGTCAATAACCTTCTTCCAATTCCATTAGCTTCAGTTTTAACAAACATGAGGGACTTCGTCTGGAAGTTGGCAAACAATGAGATTGTACACATGCCCCTGCCAATTACTTTAGTCAATTCTTCCAAACATCCAATCATCTCTCCCTTTCTGTCTTTTCTTGGCTGAGTTTCATACTTGGGATCACAAGAAGCCAAGATATTGTAAGCACATAGGAACAGTACAGGAAAGTCCTGATTGCAATCTGATCAAAATGCAAAAACAGAACTAAAATAATCAGCTTGCTCCATTGGAAGTTCATCGTCTGTTTGTTGAGCTGCTAGTTCCTTTGACAGACATCGGGGGAGAGAGGGAGAGCAGGGTTAACATTTCAGGTCAATGACCTACTCTCGGAACTGTTAAAGCAGATGGTTCCCCTTTTTCTCCCAGTTTCTGACTGGCGACTGTAGGATGTATCTTTGGAGAAGTGGTGCTGGGATTTTCCAGAACCACCCTCTTGAGTCTCAAGACTCAACACAAGTTTTAAGCTTCAAATTAAAGGAAAAGATAACCATTTATTTCTCAACACCCAGAATGTAATCACAACAGGGCCCACTCACTCATTCACAGGAGGACACGGGTGTGCACACATGCACACACATATGTACACACATACACACACACATGCACACTGGTGCACACATCCATTCACACACACGCACATACATGCAGACACATGCGCAAGCATGCACACATATGTACACCACATGCATGTACACATGCACATACACGCAGACTAGTGCACACACACACATGCACATACATATGTACACTCAAGCACATATGCATGCACACTGGTGAACACACGTGTGCACACACACGGACAGATGCATACACACGCAAACTCAGCCAGCCACACATACACATGCATACCCACATGCACATACACACACTCACACTCATGCATACACACATGAACATGTGCACACACAAAAGCACACACACATGACACACACACGTGCACATTTGCAGGAAAAGGTAATTATAAAAGAGGTAGGATGCACTAAGATTTTCAAAAAGTGCCAGAAGTCACTTTATCCTTCAGTTTTCAGGATGGTAAATGGAAAAGCTGCAGCTTAATTGGAAGATTTGAATTATAGGGAGAGGCTGGCTAAGCTGGGACCTTTCCCACGATAGCGTAGGAGATTGAGCAGTGACCTTACTGAGGTTTATAAAATCCTCAGGGGCAAGGATAAGGTGCCTTTTCCCTAGGACGGGGGTTTCAAAACTAGGGGGCATACTTTTAATGTGAGAGGAGAAAGATTTAAAAGGGACGCGAGGGGCAACTTTTTCACACAGAGGGTGGTGCGTCACTACCAAAGAAAGTGGTAGATGCAGGTACAGTTACAACTTTTCAAAGACATTTGGATGCTTTCATGAATAGCTTTGGAGGGATAGGGGCCAAACACAGGTTAACGGGGCTAGTTTAGTTTGGGAAACTTGGTTGGCACGGACGAGTTGGACTAAAGGGTCTGTTTCTGGGCTTTATGACTCTATGATTCTCTTAGGATTCACAGAATCTGTTGGAGATAGGGAGTCTCTGTGATTAATTCATAGTGGTTTCTCCTGGCAACCGTTAAGTTTCTGGCTTCTGCAAATCTGTCAGCAGGAGAGCCCATATTATATTTTTCATATATTTGCCATATTTATGTGACTAATGTCCTGACTGTAGGAGGAAATCAATTCCAACCTGTGGTAGTTTCATGTCCTTGCAGAAAGTGGGGGGGGTGGTCACCTGACCCCAAGCCGCCATCTTGTGACAAAGAGTAGCCCAATTCCATTCTGGGTTTATTTCAGAAAGTAACATCCTTTTTTTTGATTCATGAATTTGCAGTCACTATCTCGTTACGTCCACATAATTGAAAAGGAGACTTGATGGAGGTCGTCAAAAATCATGAGGGGTCCCGACAGAGAAACAGAGAGATTGAAAGTGTTCCTGTTAGTGGAGAGGTTGAAACGAGGGTCACTGCTGTAAGTTGTTGAGCTAAAGGATCCATGGCGATGAAATAACTCCAGAGACGCTGGTATCCCATCACCAAGTCACCCTTTATTGACATGTGTGGAGAGTTCTTGATACTGGTCCAGCTCCCTCAGAGCCAGCTGTTGGAGTGAACAGAACCCCTGACACTCCTGTTTATTTTTTTCTTTCGAGCTGAACCCAGGTCCCTGGTGCTGTGAGGCAATGGCGCTGACCACTGAGCCCCGCAGGACACACAATGGACCACGTCCCTGTTCTGCCAGACTGCTGTAACACATACGGCCCAGCAGGGGTCATCCAGGAGCTCCGAGACCAGGCCTGGCCCTCTATTCGATAACATGGCTGAGGCCGGGTGAGGTTATTTTGTCTGAGGTCAGTCAGAAGGGACATTAGAAAGGAAATGGCTGGGTATCTACCCACACATTGTCTGTGGGAGTGTGAACCTTGGAGCTATTTTGACACAGAGCATCCATCTCCCTGCTTATCCTCGTCAATCCTTACCTCTTGACCAACATCAGCAGAAATTAGAATTTAACAAAAGCAGGGAAGGATTAGAGGGTGTTGAGGGTGACTTTGTGAACCCAGGTGGTGTGAAATTCACTGCCTGAAATGGTGGGGAATGCAGAAACTATCTCAGCCATCTTAAGTAAGCAGGAGTGTGGAAAGCACCTTCAGACTGGGCTTGGGTTGGACACTTCCCTTTTAAGCCAGGACAGGAATGTGGGGCCAAGTGGCCTCCTCGCTGTAGTGTTTCTGTGGTTCTGAAGTGTGCAGTTGACTAACCTTTCCCCAGTGTTTATGTAGAAGGAACCTTCATTGGTAATGAGAAGCGAACAGGAAAAGGTCAGACAAATTACTTCCCATTGTTGTGATAAAATCGGCTGCTGATTGGAATCTACTTTGCCAAAAACAGCAGTTTATCTAAAGAACGCTTTAAGCTGAGTTTTTATTATTTCTGTTTGAGGTTAAAGTTATTTTACAACCCTCCCCTCCCCTTACCCCCTCCTAAACATTATGACGATTGGTGACTGTGTGTAGCAGGGGCCCCCAGCCAATTGAAAATATCTGGGTACCATGGTGTAACAGGAAACCATTCCTGACTGAGCTGAGAAAACCATGCACTGAAGGGCCAGTCCAGGCACAATGGGTAGAAGTGGCCTCTCTCTCTGTCTCTGGGCTCTGCCTGATTGTAGTATTTTGCAGTTTAACTAAAAAGACTCTTACTTTCAAAGCTTTTCCTCTTGCGTTCATCAGGACAAATTCACAGGAGTGTCAAATTTCAATTTGTACCGATTTGATTTGATTTATTGTAGTCATGTGTACCTAAGTACAGTGAAAAGTTTTGTTCTGTGAGCAGTGCAGGCAGATCATAACAAACAAGGACATGCAGATCACAGGGTGTTTAGACAGAGCGAGGGATACAGTGTTACTGCTGCAGAGAAGATGCACAAAGAGCGAGATCAACATTAAATTTGAAATTTGAGTGGTCCTTTCCGAAGTCTAACAACGGGGGGGAAGAAGCTGTCCTTGAATCTGTTGGTGTTTAAGCTTTTGTGTCCTCTGCCTGATGGAAGAGGATGGCTCAGTGGTTAGCACTGCTGCCTCACAGCACCAACCTCGGGTAACTGTCTGTGTGGAGTTTGCACATTCTCCCCGTGTCTGCGTGGGTTTCCTCTGGGTGCTCCGGTTTCCTCCCACAGCCCAAAGATGTGCAGGTTAGGGTGGATTGGCCATGCTAAATTGCCCATAGTGTTAGCTGCATTAGCCAGAGGGAAATGGGTCTGGGTGGGTTATTCTTCAGAGGGTCGGTGTGGACCTGTTGGGCTGAAAGGCCTGTTTCCACACTGCAGGGAATCTAATCTAATGAAAGACAGTGCAGCACTCTCTCGGGAGTGCTGGCCTTGATGTTGGAGCTCACCCCCGCCATGTCTGAATGCGACTGCAAGATGGCCGTCACTCTGAACCTATTCGTTTCCACTCTCGAAGCCACAAACTCTCCAGTCGAGTACTGATGAGCTATTGAACCAGGAGGGGACACACAATGGACCACACTCCTGATGAAGGGCTTATGCCCGAAACGTCGATTCTCCTGCTCCTTGGATGCTGCCTGACCTGCTGTGCTTTTCCAGCACACACTCTCAACTCTGATCTCCAGCATCTGCAGTCCTCACTTGCTCCGTGTCCCTGTTCTCCCAGACGGCTGTAACACATACGGCCTAGCAGGGATCATCAGGGAGCTCCGAGACGAGGCCTGGCCCTCCCTTCGATAACATGGCTGAGGCCGGGTGACGTTTGTCTTAGATCAGTCAGAAAGGACTTAGAAAGGAAATGGCCAGGTATCTACCCACACAGTGTCTGTGGGAGCGACAATCTTGAAGCTATTTTGACACAGAGCATCTATCTCCCAGCTTGTCCTTGCCAATCTTTGTCTCAACCAACATCAGCAGAAATTAGAATTTAACAAAAGCCTGAGGGATAATGGTTCCCTGGTGCAATTCCCTGAGCAATACAACAATCAATCAGAGGCAACTTGCCAACCAATCCTGTCTTCACACAAATTCAGCATGGCTAGAGAACCCACACTAACTTTTACAGATGCACCATAGAAAACATTCTATCTGGATACATCACGGCTTGGTACGGCAACTGCTCTGCCCAGGACCGGAAGAACCTACAGAGAGTAGTGAACACAGCCCAGTCCATCACACAAACCAACCTCCCATCCATCGACACTTCGCGCTGTCTCGGGAAGGCAGCCAACATCATCAGAGACCCTCTGATTGGTTCACTGACCGTCACGCTCCGGGCTCACTGACCATCACACTCTGGGTCCACTGACCATCACACTCAGGGCCCCACTGACCATCACACTGTGGGCTCACTGACCATCACACTCCATGCCAACTGACCATCACACTCCGGGCCCACTGACCGTCACACTCCGGGCCCACTGACCATCACACTCCGGGCCCACTGACCATCACACTCAGGGCCCCACTGACCATCACACTGTGGGCTCACTGACCATCACACTCAATGCACACTGACCATCACACTCCGGGCCCACTGACCATCACACTCCGGGCCCACTGACCATCATATTCCGGGCCCACTGACCATCACACTCCGGGCTCACTGACCATCACACTCTGTGCCCACTGACCATCACAATCCAGGCCCACTGACCATCACACTCCGGGCCCACTGACCGTCACACTCCGGGCCCACTGACCATCACACTCCGGGCCCACTGACCATCACACTCCAGGCCCACTGACCGTCACACTCCGGGCCCACAGACCATCACACTCCGGGCCCACTGACCGTCACACTCCAGGCCCACTGACCATCACACTCCGGGCCCACTGACCATCACACTCCGGGCCCCACTGACCATCACACTCCGGGCCCACTGACCATCACACTCCGGGCCCACTGACCGTCACAATCCGGGCCCCACTGACCATCACACTCCGGGCCCACTGACCATCACACTCCAGGCCCACTGACCATCACACTCAGGGCCCACTGACCATCACGCTCCGGGCCCACTGACCGTCACTCTCCGGGCCCACTGACCATCACACTCCAGGCCCACTGACCATCACACTCAGGGCCCCACTGACCATCACACTCCGGGCCCACTGACCGTCACACTCAGGGCCCCACTGACCATCACACACAGGGCCCACTGACCAACACACTCAGGGCCCCACTGACCATCACACTGTGGGCTCACTGACCATCACACTCCATGCCCACTGACCATCACACTCCGGGCCCACCGACCATCACACTCCAGGCCCACTGACCATCACACTCCGGGCCCACTGACCATCACACTCAGGGCCCCACTGACCATCACACTCTGGGCTCACTGACCATCACACTCCATGCCCACTGACCATCACACTCCTGGCCCACTGACCATCATACTCCATGCCCACTGACCGTCACACTCTGTGCCCACTGACCATCACAATCCAGGCCCACTGACCATCACACTCCAGGCCCACTGACCGTCACACTCCGGGCCCCACTGACCGTCACACTTAGGGCCCCACTGACCATCACACTCCAGGCCCACTGACCATCACACTCCAGGCCCACTGACCATCACACTCCGGGCCCACTGACCGTCACACTCAGAGCCCCACTGACCATCACACTCCAGGCCCACTGACCATCACACTCCGGGCCCACTGACCACAACACTCAGTGCCCCACTGACCATCACACTTCGGGCCCCAATGACCGTCACACTCCAGGCCCACTGACCATCACACTTCGGGCCCCCCTGACCATCACACTCCGGGCTCACTGAACATCACACTCCGGGCCCCACTGACCGTCACACTCAGGGCCCCACTGACCGTCACACTTAGGACTCCACTGACCATCACACTCCAGGCCCACTGACCATCACACTCCAGGCCCACTGACCATCACACTCCGGGCCCACTGACCGTCACACTCAGGACCCCACTGACCATCACACTCCAGGCCCACTTACCGTCACACTCAGGGCCCACTGACCATCGCACTCAGGGCCCCACTGACCATCACACTCCAGGCCCACTGACCATCACACTCCGGGCCCACTGACCGTCACACTCAGGGCCCCACTGACCATCACACTCCGGGCCCACTGACCATCACACTCCAGGCCCACTGACCATCACACTCCGGGCCCACTGACCACAACACTAGTGCCCCACTGACCATTACACTTCGGGCCCCACTGACCATCACACTCCAGGCCCACTGACCATCACACTCTGGGCCCACTGACCATCACACTCCAGGCCCACTGACCATCACACTCTGGGCCCACTGACCATCACACTCCAGGCCCACTGACCGTCACACTCCGGGCCCACTGACCGTCACACTCAGGGCCCCACTGATCATCACACTCCAGGCCCACTGACCATCACACTCCGGGCCCACTGACCGTCACACTCAGGGCCCACTGACCATCACACTCCGGGCCCACTGACCATCACACTCCAGGCCCACTGACCATCACACTTCGGGCCCACTGACCACAACACTAGTACCCCACTGACCATTACACTTCAGGCCCCACTGACCATCACACTCCAGGCCCACTGACCATCACACTCTGGGCCCACTGACCATCACACTTCGGGCCCACTGACCATCACATTCCGGGCCCCACTGACCGTCTCACTCCGGGCTCCCTGACCGTCACACTCCGGGCCCCACTGACCGTCACACTTCGGGCCCACTCACCGTCACACTCCAGGCCCACTGACCATCAAACCCCTGGCCCACTGACCGTCACACTCCAGGCCCCACTGACCATCACACTCCGGGCTCACTGACCATCACACTCCGGGCCCACTGACCATCACACTCCGGGCTCACTGACCGTCACACTTCGGGCCCACTGACCATCACACTCCGGGCTCACTGACCATCACACTCCGGGCCCACTGACCATCACACTCCGGGCTCACTGACCATCACACTCCGGGCCCACTAACCATCACACTCCGGGCCCACTGACCATCACACTCCGGGCTCACCGACCGTCACACTTTGGGCCCACTGACCATCACACTTCGGGCCCACTGACCATCACACTCCGGGCTCACTGACCATCACACTTCGGGCCCACTGACCATCACACTCAGGGCCCCACTGACCGTCACACTCTGGGCTCACTGACCGTCACACTCCAGGCCCACTGACCATCACACTCAGGGCACACAGACCATCACGCTCCGGGCCCATGACCATCACTCTCCGGGCCCACTGACCATTACACTCCAGGCCCACTGACCGTCACACTCAGGGCCCCACTGACCATCACACTCCGGGCCCACTGACCGTCACACTCAGGGCCCACTGACCATCACGCTCCGGGCCGACTGACCGTCACACTCAGGGCCCCACTGACCATCACACTCCGGGCCCACTGACCGTCACACCCAGGGCCCACTGACCATCACGCTCCGGGCCCACTGACCGTCACACTCCGGGTACACTGACCATCACACTCCGGGCCCACTGACCATCACACTCCGGGCCCCACTGACCGTCACACTCCGGGCCCACTGACCGTCACACTCCAGGCCCACTGACCATCACACTCCGGGCCCACTGACCATCACACTCCGGGCCCCACTGACCGTCACACTTAGGGCCCCACTGACCATCACACTCCAGGCCCACTGACCATCACACTCCAGGCCCACTGACCATCACACTCCGGGCCCACTGACCGTCACACTCAGAGCCCCACTGACCATCACACTCCAGGCCCACTGACCATCACACTCCGGGCCCACTGACCGTCACACTCAGAGCCCCACTGACCATCACACTCCAGGCCCACTGACCATCACACTCCAGGCCCACTGACCATCACACTTCGGGCCCCACTGACCATCACACTCCGGGCTCACTGAACATCACACTCCGGGCCCCACTGACCGTCACACTCAGGGCCCCACTGACCGTCACACTTAGGAATCCACTGACCATCACACTCCAGGCCCACTGACCATCACACTCCAGGCCCACTGACCATCACACTCCGGGCCAACTGACCGTCACACTCAGGACCCCACTGACCATCACACTCCAGGCCCACTGACCGTCACACACCCGGCCCACTGACCGTCACACTCAGGGCCACACTGACCATCACACTCCAGGCCCACTGACCATCACACTCCGGGCCCACTGACCATCACACTCAGGGCCCCACTGACCATCACACTCTGGGCCCACTGACCATCACACTCCAGGCCCACTGACCATCACACTCCGGGCCCACTGACCACAACACTAGTGCCCCACTGACCATTACACTTCGGGCCCCACTGACCATCACACTCCAGGCCCACTGACCATCACACTCTGGGCCCACTGACCATCACACTTCGGGCCCACTGACCGTCACATTCCGGGCCCCACTGACCGTCACACTCCGGGCTCCCTGACCGTCACACTCCGGGCCCCACTGACCGTCACACTTCGGGCCCACTGACCGTCACACTCCAGGCCCACTGACCATCAAACTCCTGGCCCACTGACCGTCACACTCCAGGCCCCACTGACCATCACACTCCGGGCTCACTGACCATCACACTCCGGGCCCACTGACCATCACACTCCGGGCTCACTGACCGTCACACTTCAGGCCCACTGACCATCACACTCCGGGCTCACTGGCCATCACACTCCGGGCCCACTGACCATCACACTCCGGGCTCACTGACCATCACACTCCGGGCCCACTGACCATCACACTCCGGGCCCACTGACCATCACACTCCGGGCTCACCGACCGTCACACTTCGGGCCCACCGACCATCACACTTCGGGCCCACTGACCATCACACTCCGGGCTCACTGACCATCACACTTCGGGCCCACTGACCATCACACTCAGGGCCCCACTGACCGTCACACTCCGGGCCCACTGACCGTCATACTCTGGGCCCACTGACCATCACACTCCAGGCCCACTGACCATCACACTCAGGGCCCCACTGACCGTCACACTCCGGGCCCACTGACCATCACACTCCGGGACCCACTGACCATCACACTCCGGGCTCACTGAACATCACACTCCGGGCCCCACTGACCATCACACTCCAGTCTCACTGACCATCACACTTCAGGCCCACTGACCATCACACTCTGGGCCCCACTGACTGTCACACTCAGGGCCCCACTGACCGTCACACTCCGGGCTCACTGACCATCACACTCCGGGCTCACTGACCATCACACTCAGGACCCACTGACCATCACACTCTGGGCCCACTGACCATCACACTTCGGGCCCCACTGACCATCACACGCAGGGCCCCACTGACCATCACACTCTGCGCTGACTGACCATCACACTTTGGGCACCACTGACCATCACACTCCGGGCTCACTGACCATCACACTCCCAGCTCACTGACCATCACACTCAGGGCCCACTGACCATCACACTCCAGGCTCACTGACCATCACACTCCGGGCCTACTGACCATCACGCTCCGGTCTCACTGACCATCACACTCCCGGCTCACTGACCATCACACTCCGGGCCCACTGACCATCACACTCCGGGCCCACTGACCGTCACACTCCCAGCTCACTGACCATCACACTCAGGGCCCACTGACCATCACACTCTGGGTTCACTGGCCATCACACTCCGGGTTTACTGACCATCACACTCCGGGCCCACTGACCATCACACTCCGGCCCCACTGACCATCACACTGTGGGGCCACTGACCATCACACTCCGGCCCCACTGACCATCACACTCCTGGCTCGCTGACCATCATATTCAGGGCCCACTGACCATCACACTCCGGGTTCACTGACCATCACACTCCGGGCCCACTGACCATCACACTCCGGCCCCACTGACCATCACACTCCCGGCTCACTGACCATCACACTCAGGGCCCACTGACCATCACACTCCGGGCCCACTGACCATCACACTCAGGGCCCCACTGACCATCACATTCCGGGCCCACTGACCATCACACTCCGGGCCCACTGACCATCACACTCAGGGCCCACTGACCATCACACTCCGGGCCCACTGACCATCACACTCAGGGCCCCACTGACCATCACACTCCGGGCCCACTGACCATCACACTCAGGGCCCCACTGACCATCACATTCCGGGCCCCACTGACCATCACACTCAGGGCCCCACTGACCATCACACTCCGGGCCCACTGACCATCACACTGTGGGCCCACTGACCATCACACTCCGGCCCCACTGACCATCACACTGCTGGCTCACTGACCATCATACTCAGGGCCCACTGACCATCACACTCCGGGTTCACTGACCATCACACTCCGGGCCCACTGACCATCACACTCCGGCCCCACTGACCATCACACTCCCGGCTCACTGACCATCACACTCAGGGCCCACTGACCATCACACTCCGGGCCCACTGACCGTCACACTCAGGGCCCCACTGACCATCACACTCCGGGCCCCACTGACCATCACACTCAGGGCCCCACTGACCATCACACTCCAGGCCCACTGACCATCACACTCAGGGCCCACTGACCATCACACTCCGGCCCCACTGACCATCACACTCCGGGCTCACTGACCATCACACTCCGGGCTCACTGACCATCACACTCCGGGCCCCACTGACCGTCACACTCCGGGCCCACTGACCGTCACACTCCGTGCCCACTGACCATCACACTCCGGCCCCACTGACCATCACACTCCGTCCCCACTGACCATCACACTCCGGGCCCACTGACCATCACACTCCGGCCCCACTGACCGTCACACTCCGGGCTCACTGACCATCACACTCCGGGCTCACTGACCATCACACTCCGGGCCCACTGACCGTCACACTCCGTGCCCACTGACCGTCACACTCCGGGCCCACTGACCATCACACTCCGGCCCCACTGACCGTCACACTCCGGGCTCACTGACCATCACACTCAGGGCCCACTGACCATCACACTCCGGCCCCACTGACCGTCACACTCCGGGCTCACTGACCATCACACTCCGGGCTCACTGACCATCACACTCAGGGCCCACTGACCGTCACACTCCGGGCTCACTGACCATCACACTCCGGGCTCACTGACCATCACACTCCGGGCCCACTGACCGTCACACTCCGGGCTCACTGACCATCACACTCAGGGCCCACTGACCATCACACTCCGGCCCCACTGACCGTCACACTCCAGGCTCACTGACCATCACACTCCGGGCTCACTGACCATCACACTCAGGGCCCACTGACCGTCACACTCCGTGCCCACTGACCATCACACTCCGGGCCCACTGACCGTCACACTCCGGCCCCACTGACCGTCACACTCCGTGCCCACTGACCGTCACACTCCGGCCCCACTGACCGTCACACTCCGGGCTCACTGCTGCTGCAATGGTTCGATACCTTCAGGTACGTTTGAACAAATCATTGATGGGACAGTTTCGAAACAAGGGGTCTCTGTTTTAAAATAAGTGGGTGGTCATTTAAAACCAAGTTGTGGCAACAATTGCTTTTCACTCAGAATGTGTGAGTGTTTGGAATTCCCTTCCTCAAACAGCAGCGGTTCCAGAATCTTTAAATATTTTTAAGGAACAGCCAGACAGATTCTTGATAACCAAGGGGGGTGGAAGGTCATTGGGGAGTGCTGAGGAATGTGGAGTTAAACTCAGATCAGCAGGAGCTTATTGCATGGGGGAGCAGATTAGAAGGGCTGAATGGCCTCCTTTTGTTCCATTTCATTCTATTAGCAAGATTTCCTTGGAATATCATAACCTAAAGTTCAGTACTTCTCAAAACTTTGGGAGTTTGTTAGGTGGAATTGTCAATGTGCTGACTTTAAGAGTGAGTTGATTTGATTTATTATTGTCACGTGTACCTGGGTGCAGTGCAAAGTTTTGTTTTGTGTGCAGTACAGGCAGATCATACCATACAAAGTGCATTAGGGTAATCGAACAGAGCGAGGAATTCATTGTAGTTGCAGAGAAGGTGCTGAACGAGCGAGATCAACATTAGATTTGAAATTTGAGAGGTCCATTCAGATGTCGAACAACAGGGGGGATGAAGCTGTCCTTGAACCTGTTGTTATGTGTGTGTTTAACCTTTTGTATCTTCTGCCTGATGGAAGGGGTGGGGTGGGAGGGGTCTTCGAGGAAGCAGAAGTGGATACTGCAGATGCTGGAGATTAGAGTCAAGATCAGAGTGGTGCTGGAAAAGCACAGCAGTTCAGGCAGTCTCTGATGATGTTGGATCTTCCTGAGGCAGTGGGAAGTGTAGATGGAGTCAGTGGATGGGAAGGCTGGTTTGTGTGATGGACTGGGCTGTGTTCACAGCTCTCTGGAGTTTCTGACGGTCCTGGGCAGAGCAGTTACCGTGCCACGCCGTGATACATCCAGCTAGAACACATCTGTAAAAGTTGGTCAGACTCTTTGTGAACATGCTGCATTTCCTTAGCCCCTGAGGAAGTAGAGACTTTGCTGTGCTTTCTTGACCATGGCATTAACCTGGGTGGTCCAGGTCAGATGGTGGTGATGGTCACTCCAGGAACTTGATGCTCTCCATCATCTCCAGCTTCAGCAGCATTGATACAGACAGGGGTGTGCCCTCCACTTCACTTCCTGACGGCAGTGACCTTAAAGTTTGGAGAGGGGTACTGTATTTCTGCACTATATGATGTCTAGGTGATCTTTTGGCCTGTATTGACTGTGTTCCCTGTTTAAAGGCTCAGCCATAGTGTAATAGCTGGCTTTCTTGTCCCCCCCCCCCCTGCACACAGACAGAGGCACACACACACACACAAACACTCACACACAGGCAAAGACACACGCACACACACAGGCCAAGACACACATGCATACACACACACAAAACATACAGATACGAGTACACACAGATACAGACACACAAACAGACATGTACAGATACATCATGCATTCTCACACACATTATGCATTCACATGCACACTCAGGTACACACACACACACACACGCACAATCTCACACACACAGACACACACACACACACAGACATACACACACAGAGACACACACACAAACATATACAGACATACAAACACACAGAGAAACATACACAGACACACACACACAAATACACAGTCACACACATGGGCACATGCAGACATTAACTCAAATAGACAACAGATACACAACCTCTCTCTCTCTCTCTCTCTCAGTTTGATCATTCAGAGGCCCCTGGTCCAGGTCAGGGAGGCTGATGGAATTGTCCTGTCTGAGCAGTGAGCTCAGTAACCACTGCCTGCACCCTGAAGTTCCCAGGTGCTCCACCTACACACCCAAGACGTAGAGATCTGGGATTAACCAGTGTGCTTGTGTATGAGTGTGTGTGTGTGTGCCTGTGCACCTGTATCTGCGTGTGTATGTGTATGTGTGTGCGTGTATCTCTCTGTTATTTGTATCTGTGTATGTATGTGTGCCCATGCCATGTTACCTGATGCTTAAATCCCCTCTGTTTGTTTCCAGGCTGAATCAGTGCGATACTTCCTGGATAATCTTGACCGGATTGGCCAACTGGTGAGTAATGGTTGCTCCCTCCTAGGAGGTTTCAATGATGATGACTGACTGCGCTAAACCATCAGGAAGGGCTCTGTACTAAACAGCAGCTTAAGGAAACAACCCATCGAACCGTTTACACTGACAGGGATCAGGAGGAGACAAACCTCTTCCATTGCGCAGTAGCATCGTTCATTTAACAGGTTTTGTCTCAACTCCAAAGTTGGACAGTGTCAGCTTGACTCAGCGGCTAACACTCTTGGCTCTGAGTTGGAACTTTAAAGACTTGAGTCCTGCTCCAGAGCCAAGACGTGGGGACAGAGGAGCAAATATTGAGTCTTGCAAGAAAAATATTGATTCAAGGGGCTTGGCACGCGGTTAATTTTCCTCTTCAGTGCAGGAGAAATGTCTGATTTGACAGCGTGTTGTGAAAAGCTTCAAAGGTACCACGCAGATAGTGGGTGGTGAGAACTTGTGTCATGCTGTGAAATGTCAAAAGTACCTCGGACAGTGCAGGGAGGGAGGTGGGGACTTACAGTCCCTGACAAAATGTCATCTCTGACTCCATCTCTGGTGTTAACACCACTGTCTATGAACCGTCACCATTCCCAATGGGAAAGAGCATGGCCAACTCCATTGTCATGTGACTGCCTCATCTCCACTTTCTCTTTTTTTTCTCTTCTTTTTTTTTTTTTTTATTTTTTTTTTCTCTTGTTGTTTTTGTGTGTGTGCAGGTGTGAGACACAGTGAAAGACACAAAGTGCACAAATCTTTATTCAAATTCCACCACCAGGAAGATAGGAAAACACCCGGGTGGCCAGTGACAAACACTGCCCTTCACATCAAAGGGCAGTGCTGTGTGATCAAAACAGTGAAGGGGAGGGTAGGGACTAAATCAAAATAGAGTTGGAGGGAGAAATGATGCACTCCACTCCCTGCGGCGCCCACCTCTCCCTGAACAACTCCAGGGTGTTGGTCGACACCACGTGCTCCTTCTCCAAGGACACCCGGGCCCTAACATAGCCGCGGAAGAGGGGCAGGCAGTCGGCCCTAACGACCCCCTCCACGGCCCGCTGCCTGGACCTGTTGATGGCCAGTTTGGCCAGGCCCAGGAGCAGACCCACGAGGAGGTCTTCAGACCTGCCCTCCTTCCTCCGTACCGGGTGCCCAAAGATCAGGAGCGTGGGACTGAAGTGCAACCAAAAACAGAGGAGAAGGTTTTTCAGGAAATCAAAAAGGGAGTGCAAACGCCCACACCCAATATACACGTGGTCCACGGACTCCACAGCGCCACAGAACAAGCAGTTGGGCTGGGAGTCCGTGAACCACCGTAATCTGCGGTTGCAGGGGACTGCTGCGTGCAGCACCCTCCACCCCAGATCCCCGAGAGAAAGGGGGAGGACTCCCGCGTAGAGAGCCCTCCACTGGGGATCCCCACCGCCCGGTGGCCAATGGGCACGCCAAGGCGTGTCCGGACGGTGGATGAGGGAGAAGAGGTGGACGGTGTGCAGCAGCAGTCTGTACAGGGTTCTTCTTTTTATATCCCTAAACAAAACAAAATTAAAATTTCGGAGGCGGCTCAGGTTGTGGGGCACAGGCTCCCGCAGGAAGTACGGGACCTTGGGGCCAATGTGAAATTCCGTCCGGGCTGGGGGGAGCGCGGACGGGATCCCACCGCACACCTATCTCCACTCTCTCCACACCGCTCCCCCCAATGGCCGCGCACATTTAAGACAGCAGACAATAGGAAAACAATCCAGCCCGCCCCATGATAGGATTGGCTAATTCCCGGTCAACAATCAGTAAACATGCGGAGGAAAATAGATCGTTTGTTTTGGTCCCCAGGCTTTCCTGAAGTTAGTCTTTTATTCTAGAAAACTCCAGAACAGTCTGGAAGGGTTGGCAACTATGTCTAGATGAAAATGGTATGGATTTGGGCCTAGTGGACAGACCTGTGGGAGTAGTGCAGTAGAAGGGGGTTGGAGTGGAATATGATGCTGATCAGTGCCCCCATGTGGTTGGGTGGGTCATAGACTCCATTGCTGTTTCTGACTGGGCCAACTTGGTGAAAGTAGTCAAGGAGCCTGCCACACCATGCTACCCACAGGCCAACCACAATGCCCCTCCCCCAGAGCACAGTGAACCCCTACCATTCCCCCAGAGCACAGTGACCCCCTCCCCAGAGCACAGTGACCCTCCCTCCTCTGAAGCACACTGATTGCCCTTCCCCTCCCTCCCCCCACGAGCACAGTGACAGCCTGACCCCCTGACCCTGACACCCTAAGCCCCACCGTCCCCAAAGCGTGTGAGATCCTGGGCCTGAGGTACATTGCCTGTTCTGGGCCCTGACCACATTCCCACTGTCCCTTGGGGCAGGTTTGACACACACACACACACACACTGGCACACAAACATAGACACACAGACACACACAGACAGACATACATAGACACACATACAGATACACACACATACACACACACAGACACACACTGATACACACAGACACTCAGACATACACACAGACACATACACATACACAGACACACACACATACACACAAACAGACAGACACACACACATACACACATACACACACACACAGGCGCACACACGGACACACATACATACACACAGACACACACAGATACACACACAGACACACAGACACATACACATACACCTACACACAGACACGTACACACAGACACACACGTACATACACACACAGACACACAACAGACACACACATACACACAGACACACAACAGACACACACATACACACACGCACACACAGACACACACACACACATACACACATACACACACAGATACACTAAAACACAGACACACACACAGACACACCTACACCCATACACTCACACAGACACACATACACACATACAGACACACACACAGTCACACACACATAAACACAAAGACACACACACGCACATACACACACATATACATACACACAACAGACACACACATACACACGCACACACAGACACACATACACACACACATATACACATACACACACAGATACACTAAAACACAGACACACACACAGACACACCTACAGCCATACACACACAGACACACACAGACACACATACAGACACACACAGTCACACACACATACACACACAGACACACACGTACACACAGACACACACACATATATGCACACACAGACACACATACATGCACAGACACACACACGCACACACACAGACACACACACATACACACAGACACACATACATACACACAGACACACACACAGACACACATACACAGACAGACACACACACACACTCACACAGACACACACACTCACACAGACACACACACAGACACAGACTCAAACACATACCCAGACACACACAGACACACGCATACATACACACAGACACGCACATACACACAGACACACACACATACACAGACACACACACATACACACAGACACACACACATACACACACAGACACATAAAACACACAGACACATGCACACAGACACAAACACATACACAGACACACACTCATACACACAGACACACACACATACACACACAGACACATACACACACACATACAGACACACACAGACACATACACACGCACAGACACTCACACACAGTAACACATACACAGACACACAACAGACACGCACACACATACACACGCACACACAGACACACATACACACACACAGACACACACACACATACACAGACACACACACGTACACATAGACACACACACACATAGGCACACACAGACACACACATACACACACAGACAGACACACACAGACACACACATACACACACAGACACACATACAGATACACACAGATACCCAGACACATACAGACACACACACATACACATACACACACAGACACATACACACACAGACATACACACACAGACACAAACAGACACACAACAGACACACACATGCCCACGCACACACACAGACACACATACATACACACACACAGACACACACACCCATACACATACACACAGACACACACACACAGAGACACATATACATACACACAGTCACACACAGTCACACACACAGACACAGACACACACACAGACACAGACACACACACATACACACACAGACATGCACAGACAAACACACACATACACAGACACATAACAGACACACATACACACACATACACAGACAAACAACAGACACACACACACACATACACACACACAGACACATCTACACCCATACACACACAGACACACACAGTCACACATACACGCATAGACACACACACAGACACACACACAGACACAGACACATGTACACGCACACATACACACAGCGACACACACATACACACACAGACACACACACACATACAGACACACACACACAGACACATACACACACACAGACACAAACAGACACACAACAGACATACACATACACGCCCACGCACACACACAGACACACATACATATACACACACACACACAGACACACACACCCATACACATACACACAGACACACAGAGACACACACACACAGACACATATACATACACACACACAGTCACATACAGTCACACATACAGACAGACACAGACACACACACACACACAGACACACACACACATACACACACACAGACATGCACAGACACACATACACACACACATAACAGACACACATACACACACACAGACGCACACACATACACACACAGACACACACACATACACAGACACACAACAGACACACACACACGCATACACACACAGACACATCTACACCCATACACACACAGACACAAACAGTCACACATACACGCATAGATACACACACACAGACACACACACATACACACACAGACACAGACACAGACACACAGACACACACACATGTACACGCACACATACACACACAGACACACACATACACAAATACACACACAGACACACACACACTCACATCCACAGACACACACACACATACATACACACACAGACACACGCAGACACACACACAGACACACACACAGACACATACACATACACCTACACACAGACACATACACACAGACGCACACACATACACACACAGACACACACATACACAGACACACAACAGACACACACACATACACACACACAGACACACACACACATACACACACAGACACACACACACTCAGACACACACACATACAAACACACAGACACAAGAAAACACACACAGACACCCACACACAGACACACTCGGACACATACACATACACCTAAACACAAACACATACACACAGACACAGACACAGACACACACACAGACATACACACACAGGCATACACTCAAAGACACACACACACAGACACACACACACTCCCACACACACAGACACACACAAATACACACACAGACATAGACACACACAGACACACACACACAGGCACACAGACACAGACACACACAGACACACACACAGGCACACAGACACAGGCACACACAGAGACACACAGACACACACACATACACACACACATACACACACATACACAGACACACAACAGACACACACACACACATACACACACACAGACACATCTACACCCATACACACACAGACACACACAGTCACACATACACGCATAGACACACACACAGACACACACACAGACACAGACACATGTACACGCACACATACACACAGAGACACACACATACACACACAGACACACACACACAGACAGA
This sequence comes from Chiloscyllium plagiosum, assembly GCF_037043375.1. Taxonomy (NCBI): domain Eukaryota; kingdom Metazoa; phylum Chordata; class Chondrichthyes; order Orectolobiformes; family Hemiscylliidae; genus Chiloscyllium; species Chiloscyllium plagiosum. Next base: position 17,218,191 of record NW_028270171.1, on the reverse strand, counting down.
CAGACACAGACACACACACATACACACACAGACACACATACAGATACACACAGATACACATACAGATACACACAGATACTCAGACACATACAGACACACACACACAGACACATACACACACACAGACACAAACAGACACACAACAGACATACACATACACGCCCACGCACACACACAGACACACATACATATACACACACACACACAGACACACACACCCATACACATACACACAGACACACAGAGACACACACACACAGACACATATACATACACACACACAGTCACATACAGTCACACATACAGACAGACACAGACACACACACACAGACACAGACACACATACACACACACAGACATGCACAGACACACACACATACACACACACATAACAGACACACATACACACACACAGACGCACACACATACACACACAGACACACACACATACACAGACACACAACAGACACACACACACGCATACACACACACAGACACATCTACACCCATACACACACAGACACAAACAGTCACACATACACGCATAGACACACACACACAGACACACACACATACACACACAGACACACACAGACACAGACACAGACACACAGACACACACACATGTACACGCACACATACACACACAGACACACACATACACAAATACACACACAGACACACACACACTCACATCCACAGACACACACACACATACATACACACACAGACACATACACATACACCTACACACAGACACGTACACACAGACACACACACATACACACACAGACACACACATACACAGACACACAACAGACACACACACATACACACACACAGACACACACACAGACACACACACACATACACACACAGACACACACACACTCAGACACACACACATACAAACACACAGACACAAGAAAACACACACAGACACCCACACACAGACACACTCGGACACATACACATACACCTAAACACAAACACATACACACAGACACAGACACAGACACACACACAGACATACACACACAGACATACACTCACAGACACACACACACACACAGACACACACACACTCCCACACACACAGACACACACAAATACACACACAGACATACACTCATAGACACACACACACAGACACACACACACTCCCACACACACAGACACACACAAATACACACACAGACATAGACACACACAGACACACACACACAGGCACACAGGCACAGACACACACAGACACACACACAGGCACACAGACACAGGCACACACAGAGACACACAGACACACACACACACAGACACACAGACAGAAACACACAGACACACAGATGAACAGACACACACAGACACACAAACACAGACACACACACCCATACACATACACACAGACACACAGAGACACACACACACAGACACATATACATACACACACACAGTCACATACAGTCACACATACAGACAGACACAGACACACACACACAGACACAGACACACACACACATACACACACACAGACATGCACAGACACACAGACACACACACATACACACACACATAACAGACACACATACACACACAGACACACACACATACACAGACACACAACAGACACACACACACGCATACACACACACAGACACATCTACACCCATACACACACAGACACAAACAGTCACACATACACGCATAGACACACACACACAGACACACACACATACACACACAGACACACACAGACACAGACACAGACACACACACATGTACACGCACACATACACACACAGACACACACATACACAAATACACACACAGACACACACACACTCACATCCACAGACACACACACACATACATACACACAGACACACGCAGACACACACACAGACACACACACAGACACATACACATACACCTACACACAGACACATACACACAGACACACACAGACACACACATACACAGACACACAACAGACACACACACATACACACACACAGACACACACACAGACACACACACACATACACACACAGACACACACACACTCAGACACACACACATACAAACACACAAACACAAGAAAACACACACAGACACCCACACACAGTCACACTCGGACACATACACATACACCTACACACAAACACATACACACAGACACAGACACAGACACACACACAGACATACACACACAGACATACACTCACAGACACACACACACAGACACACACACACTCCCACACACACAGACACACACAAATACACACACAGACATAGACACACACAGACACACACACACAGGCACACAGACACAGACACACACAGACACACACACAGGCACACAGACACAGGCACACACAGAGACACACAGACACACACACACACAGACAGAAACACACAGACACACAGATGAACAGACACACACAGACACACAAACACAGACACAGACGCACACAGACACAGATGCACATAGACAGACACACAGAGACACACACACAGACAGACACACACCCACACACACAGACACATACTCACACACACACAGACACACACACACAACCACACACACACAGACACACACACAGACTCACACACACAGACACACCCACCCACACACACAGACACACACAGACTTACACTCACAGACACACACACGCACAGACCCTCAAACACACGCACAGACACACACAGACACAGACGCACACAGACACATACACACAGACACCCACACACTGACACACACAGACACACAGACAGAAACACACAGGCACACAGATGCACAGACACATACACAGACACACATAGACACACACAGACAAACACACACATGGACACACACACAGGCACAGACACGCAGGCACACACAGACACACAGATACACAGACACACATAGACACACAGACAGACACACACATAGACACACACACAGACACACAGACAGACACACACATAGACACACGCACAGACACACAGACACACACACACAGAGACACACACACACATACACAGACACAGACACACACATACACACACATACAGGCACAGACACAGATACACACAGACACACACACACATCCACCCACACACACAGACACACACACAGACACACCCACACACACACAGACACACACACATACACACACCCACACACACAGGCACACACACACACACACACACACACACAGACACACACCAACTTCCATTTACATCGTATCATCCTTCGTCATTTCCGCCACCTCCAAACGGACCCCACCACCAGGGATATATTTCCCTCCCCTTCCCTATCAGCGTTCCGAAAAGACCACTCCCTCCGTGACTCCCTCGTCAGGTCCACACTCCCCACCAACCCAACCTCCACTCCCGGCACTTTCCCCTGCAATGCAAAACTTGCGCCCACACCTCCCCCCTCACCTCCCTCCAAGACCCCAAGGGACACTTCCATATCCATCACAAATTCACCTGCACCTCCACACACATCATTTACTGCATCCGCTGCACCCGATGTGGCCACCTCTATATTGGGGAGACAGGCCGCCTACTTGCGGAACGTTTCAGAGAACACCTCTGGGACACCCGCACCAACCACCCCGTGGCTCAACACTTCAACTCCCCCTCCCACTCCACCAAGGATATGCAGGTCCTTGGACTCCTCCATCGCCAGACCATAGCAACACGACGGTTGGAGGAAGAGCGTCTCATCTTCCGCCTAGGAACCCTCCAACCACAAGGGATGAACTCAGATTTCTCCAGTTTCCTCATTTCCCCTCCCCCCACCTTGTCTCAGTCCCAACCCTCGGACTCAGAACCACCTTTCTAACCTGCAGTCTTCTTCCTGACCTCTCTGCCCCCACCCCCACTCCGGCCTATCACACCCACACACACTCCCACACACATACACCGACACACACAAACACACAGACACACACACACACTCCCACACACACACACACACACACACACTTCCACACACACACAGACACACACACACACAGACAAACACACACAGACACACACAAACACAGACAAGCACACACACACACAGACATACACTCACAGACAGAGACACAGACACACACACGGACACAGACACACACAAACACAGACAAACACACCCACACACACAGACATACACTCACAGACACACACACAGACACACACAAACACATAGACACACACACACCCACACACACAGACACAGACACAGACACACAGACACACACACACAGACATACACACCCACACACACCGACATACACTCACAGACACACACACACAGCCTCACACACACTCCCACACACACAGACACACACAAACACACATACACACACACGCACACAGGCACAGACACACAGACACAGACACACACACAGACCCACAGACACACCCACATGCCCACACACACACAGACACATACTCACACACACACAGACACACACAGACACACACACACGCACAGACCCTCAAACTCACACACAGACACACACAGACACAGACACACACAGACACACAGACACACACACACAGACACACAGACACACAGACACACACATAGACACACATACAGGCACAGGCACGCAGGCACACACAAGCACAGGCACACAGACACACACACAGACATACACATACACAGACACACAGACACACACATACACACCCACACATACACCCACACACACCCACACATACACACACACAGACACATACAGACACACACACACACCCACATACACAGACGCATACACACACACACACATACAAACATACACATACACAGACACAGACACACAGGCACAGGCACACAGACACTCAGATACACAGACACACACACATAGACACACAGACACACACACACATAACACACCCACACACACAGACACACACACACATCCACACATACACAGACACACCCACACCCACACATACATACACACATACATACATACACATACACACACACCCACACACACACATACACACATACACACACACATACACACACATTCACATATACACACACACATACACACACATACATACACACACACATACACACACACAGACACAACACACAGACACAGGCACACACATACACACACACAGACACACACACACATACTCACACACATACACACAGACACACACACATACACACAGACAGAGACACACACATACATACACACATACACACACAGACACACACACAGATACACACATACACACACAGACTCACACACAGACTCACACACAGAGACACACACATGCACACAGACACACACACATACACACACACAGACACTTACACACACATACACACACAGAGACACACACACACACACACACACATACACATGCAGTAATTGGTTCTTTCCCCTCTCAAGTCTTTAAATCAAATATTACGCCCCCATTTGTAACTTCACGATTGACCGTACTAATAATGTTCTGAATTACCCCACCCTTCCAAACCCCCTTCGTGTACCCCTTAATCCTCTTACCCAAGGGAACTCATCCCGTTCCCTCAGGAAGAGAGGACACTCCGGATACAGACCACCCAGAGGATTGTACATGGGCAGCTCTTGGGGTTCTAGACCCCTTTGAGATAGCAGCCAACATTTCCTTAAAACTTATATTTTGCTTGTGTCCAGTGGCCTTTGCTGAGTGTGTGTGGAGTGTGCGCTGCAGTTGTGTTTTATCAAGGTGCACTCTGAAGCTGTTTAATTGTGTTTTGGAATCTTGGCCAGAGCTGGATCTCTTACAGGGCAGTGTGCTACACAGCACCAGTTCCACCAGTTGGTGGTGGTACAGAGCTTTGTAACTCCTGTGTTTCTGAAACTGTCCAGTTAACAGCCAACAGGATGGGGAGAGACTGGTTCTCTAAATCAGTCATGTCTGTCTGTTCAATATTGATTGGATGACTGTTCATGGTACTTCAGTCAGATTGATTAAGGGCCAGGGTGTCTATATATCTCTCACCTTGTGTCAGGCTCTCACCCTGTATCTTGCAATGTCTTTGCTCCACACACCCTCTCAGTCTCAGTCAATCGCACACCCTGTGTCTCTCAGTCTCAGTCTATCTCACACCCTGTGTCTCTCAGTCTATCTCACACCCTGTGTCTCTCAGTCTCAGTCAATCCCACACCCTGTGTCTCTCAGTCTCAGTCTATCTCACACCCTGTGTCTCTCAGTCTATCTCACACCCTGTGTCTCTCAGTCTCAGTCTATCTCACACCCTGTGTCTCTCAGTCTATCTCACACCTTATGTCTCTCAGTCTCAGTCTATCTCACACCCTGTGTCTCTCAGTCTATCTCACACCCTGTGTCTCTCAGTCTGTCTCACACCCTGTGTCTCTCAGTCTCAGTCAATCCCACATCCTGTGTCTCTCAATCTCAGTCTATCTCACACCGTATCTCTCAGTCTCAGTTTGTCTGACAATCTGTCTCTCAGTCTCAGTCTCAGTCTATCCCACACCCTGTGTCTCTTAGTCTCAGTCTGTTTCACACCTGTGTCTCTCAGTCTATCCCACACCCTGTGTCTCTCAGTCTATCCCACACCCTGTGTCTCTCAGTCTCAGTCTGTTTCACACCTGTGTCTCTCAGTCTGTCTCACACCCTGTGTCTCAGTCTCAGTCAATCCCACACCCTGTGTCTCTCAGTCTCAGTCTATCTCACACCCTGTGTCTCTCAGTCTCAGTCAATCTCACACCCTGTGTCTCTCAGTCTATCTCACACCCTGTGTCTCTCAGTCTCAGTCTATCTCACACCCTGTGTCTCTCAGTCTATCTCACACCCTGTGTCTCTCAGTCTGTCTCACACCCTGTGTCTCTCAGTCTCAGTCAATCCCACATCCTGTGTCTCTCAATCTCAGTCTATCTCACACCGTATCTCTCAGTCTCAGTTTGTCTGACATCCTGTCTCTCAGTCTCAGTCTCAGTCTATCCCACACCCTGTGTCTCTTAGTCTCAGTCTGTTTCACACCCTGTGTCTCTCAGTCTATCCCACACCCTGTGTCTCTCAGTCTCAGTCTGTTTCACACCTGTGTCTCTCAGTCTATCCCACACCCTGTATCTCTCAGTCTCAGTCTATCTCACCCTGTGTCTCTCAGTCTCAGTCTATTTCACACCCTCTGTCTCTCAGTCTGTTTCACACCCTGTATGTAGTATCATCAAACGTTACTGTAAGAAGGAGGCCATTGAATCCATCGTGTCTGTAGCATCTCCTGAAAGAGCTACTAATCTAGTCCCAGTCTCCAGCCCCATCTCTGTAACCCTCTATCTTCCTCCCTTTCAAATATGTATCTCCAACTCTCTTTTGAAACCTCCTGTGAAATCCGCCTCTCCCACTCTCCCAGGCAGCGCATTCCAAATCACAGCAGCTCTCTGAGTAAAGAGGTTTCTCCTCATCTCACTCCGAACTCTCTTGCTGATAATCTAAATTTGTGCCCCCTCATTACTGCCATACTAACTAGTGGGAACAGTATATCCTCTTTACCCTGTCAAAATTATTCATAAATTTACACTCCTCAATAAGGTCACCTCTTAATCTTCTCTGTTCCAAACAGAATACGCCCAATCTCTCTAAAAGAACAAAGAACTTAGAACAGTACAGCTCAGTACAGGCCCTTCAGCCCTCGATGTTGTGCCAACCTTTTATCCTACTCTAAGATCAGACTAACCTACAGACCCTTCATTTTACTACCATCCATGTGCCTATCCAAGAGTTGCTTAAATGTCCCGAATGTATCTGACTCTACTCCCACCGCATTCCACACACCCACCATTCTCTGAGTAAAGAACCTACCTCTGACATCTCCCCTAAACCTTCCTACAATCACCTTAAAATTATTCCTCCTCGTGATAGACATTTCTGTCCTGGGAAGATGTCTCTGGCTATCCACCTATCTGTGCCTCTCATCATCTTGTACACCTCTATCACATCACCGGTCATCCTTCTTCGCTCCAATGAGAAAAGCCCTAGCTCCCTCAACCTTTCTTCATAAGACATGCCCTCCAGTCCAGGCAGCATCCTGGTAAATCTCCTCTGCACCCTCTCTAAAGCTTCCACGTCTTTTCTATGATGAGATGATCAGGACTGAACACAATATTCCAAGTGTGGTCCAACCAGGGCTCTATAGAACTGCAGCATAACCTCGCAGCTCTTAAACTCAGTTCCCCTGCTAATGAAAGCCAACACACCATACGCCTTCTTAACAATCCTATCAACTTAAGTGGCAACTTTGAGGGATCTATGGACTTGGACCCCCAAGATCCTTCTGTTCCTCCACATTGCCAAGAATCCTGCCTTTAACCCTGGATTCTGCACTCAAATTTGACCTTCCAAAATGAATCACTTCACACTTTTCCAAGTTGAACTCCATCTGCCACTTCTCAGCCCAGTTCTGCATCCTGTCAATGTCCCGTTGCAACCTACAACAGCCCTCCACACTATCCACAACCCCACCAACCATCGTGTCACCGGCAAACGTACTAACCCACCCTTCCAGTTTCTCATCCAAAAATCACAAAGAGCAGAGGTCCTAGAACAGATCCCTGTGGAACACCACTGGTCACCGAGCTCTAGGCTGAATACTGTCCATTTATTATCATCCCTTACCTTCTATGGGCCAGCCAGTTCTGTATCCAGATAGCCAGATTTCCCTGTATCCCTTGCCTCCTTACTTTCTGAATGAGCCGACCATGGGGAACCTTATCAAACGCCTTGCTAAAGTTCATGTACACCATATCCACTGCTCTACCTTCACCAATGTGTTTTGTCACATCCTCAAAGAATTCAGTAAGGTTTGTGGGGCATGACCTTCCCCTCACGAGGCCATGCTGACTATCTCTAATCAAACCATGGTTTTCCCAAGTAATCATAAATCCTGTTTCTCAGAATCCTCTCCAAACATTTACCCACCACCGACATTAGACTGACTGGTCTGTAATTCTCAGGATTATCAGGTTTGAGCTACAGGGAGAGGCTGAACAGGCCGGGGCTGTTTTCCCTGGAGCGTCGGAGGCTGAGGGGAGACCTCATCGAGGTTTATAACATCATGAAGAGCATGGATAAAGTAAATAGACAGGATCACTTTCCCAAGGTGGCGGAATGTAAAACTAGCGGGCACATGTTTAAGGTGAGAGGGGAAAGATTTCAAAGGGATCTAAGGGGCAACTCTTTCACACAGAGGGTGGTGCGTGTGTGGAATGAGCTGCCAGAGGAAGTGTTGAAGGCTGATACAATTACAACGTGTAAAAGAATTCTGGATGGGTATATGAATAGGAAGGGTTTAGAAGGATATGGGCCAAGTGCTGGCAAATGGGACCAGATTTGGTTAGGATATCTGGATGGCATGGACTAGTTGGACCGAAGGGTCTGGTTCTGTGCTGTATATCTCTATGACTCTATCACTGCACTGGTTAGTTGCCCAGCACACGTATTTTCAACTGGACCATCATCTTTGAATTTGGTGAAGCCAATTTGTACCTCTCCCATTTCCTTGGCTTCAGTCAGCAGCTTACCCTGCTTGTTCCTTATGGGTCCCACTCTATCGTTTACTCATCTTTCACTGTTAACATTTAACTACTTGTTTTAATGCGGTCAGCCATTCCTCCCTCATTGTTTGACATAGCCTTCCTTATTCCAACAGTGGCCTAGCTCCTATGTTTGAGCTACCAAACCCGATCTCTGTGACTGAACAAAGCTCAGTCTCACAGCCTGGCGAACAAATTCCAATATATGGGAGAGGCCAGAATTCGATCTCCCAGATGTGAGCTGGTCTCTAATACACTCAATCAGGAATTCTGGAAAACACCAACTTGATTCAGAGAGTGGTTGGACTGTGGGGAGCTTGCTCACTCAAACTTCACCTTGTGCTAAAATGTTAAAATGATTGCACTTAGGGGAAACCTGGATAGATCCTGAGGGAGGAAGGAATGAGAGGACAGGATCAGAATAGAGTAGAATCCAGTTACAATTTACTTTCATGTGTCTATTTACAAATATAAGTGAAAGGTTTTAGAAGTCGCCATACCACGGTGCATAAATTAATGACAGGAGTCATAAATAAGAAAACATAAAAGTATAAGTTCGTCACAGTTGAACTAACGGCTCCTGGATTCGGGCTACAGTAGAAAAACAGGCTGAAATACCCATGCTGGGTTCAAACAAGATCTCCTCACTGGCACAGGCCTCCACACTGGGAATAGGCCTCCACACTGGGACTAGACCTCCACACTAGGACAAGGTCTCCACACTGGGACCAGGCCTCCACACTGGGACTAGACTTCCATACTGGGACTAGACCTCCACACTGGGACTAGGCCTCCACACTGGGACCAGGCCTCCACACTGGGACTAGACTTCCACACTGGGACTAGGCCTCCACACTGGGACCAGGCCTCCACACTGGGACTAGACTTCCACATTGGGATTAGGCCTCCACACTGGGATTAGACCTCCACACTGTGACTAGACCTCCACACTGGGACAAGGCCTTCACACTGGGACTTGACTTCCACACTGGGACTAGACTTCCACACTGGGACTAGACCTCCATGCTGGGACTAGACTTCCACGCTGGGACCAGGCCTCCACACTGGGACCAAGCCTCCACACTGGGAATAGGCCTCCACACTGGGACCAGGCCTCCACACTGGGACCAGGCCTCTACACTGGGACTAGGCCTCCACACTGGGACCAGGCCTCCACACTGGGACTAGACTTCCACACTGGGACTAGACCTCCACACTGGGACCAGGCCTCCACACTGGGATTAGGCCTTCACACTGGGACTAGGCCTCCACACTGTGACTAGACCTCCACACTGGGACTAGGCCTTCACACTGGGACTAGACTTCCACGCTGGGACTAGGCCTCCATACTGGGACTTGACTTCCACACTGGGACTAGACTTCCACACTGGGACTAGACCTCCACGCTGGGACTAGACTTCCACGCTGGGACTAGGTCTCCACACTGGGACTAGACTTCCACACTGGGACTAGACTTCCACACTGGGACTAGGCCTTCACACTGGGACTAGACTTCCACACTGAGACGAGACTTCCTCACTGGGACTAGGCCTCCACACTGAGACTAGACTTCCTCACTGGGACTAGGCCTCCACACTGAGACTAGACTTCCACGCTGGGACTAGACCTCCTCACTGGGACTAGGCCTCCACACTGGGACCCGACCTCTATACTGGGACTAGGCTTCCACACTGGGACTAGGCCTCCACTGGGACTAGACATCCACGCTGGGACTAGTCCTCCACATTGGCGCTAGACCTTCACACCGGTACTAGGCCTCCACACTGGGACTAAGCCTCCAAACTGGGACTATACTTCCACGCTGGGACTAGACCTCCACACCAGGACTAGACCTCAACACTGGGACTAGACCTGCACACTGGGACTAGACCTCCACACCAGGCTGCTGGGATATTCAGAAGCAATTGAAGTAGGCCTCCATGACACTATGAGCCCTTGGCCTGTACCACCATTCCAGGTCTTCAGAATCCACCTTGTTGCTGGGAGATGGGATTTGGTGTCTTCTGCTGAAGTTGTTAGAAGAAAGTAAGGTATCGAAATAAATGGCAACATTAAAAAAAGCATATAGGGAGAAAATGCAAAGTGGACGGAGTAGACGTGTATCTGGGCTGAGGAGCTCACACTTTCTGCTGTTACTCTGCCGCCATCTTGAATAAACTAGAGACGACAGGTGGTGGAAGGGGCTTGATTACAGTCTCAGTCGCACAGATCAGGTGGGCCCAGTGGTCTGGCTGTCTGCCTAATGGTGTAACTTTATTTTTTTGCTGTCAGGTTAGTCACGTTTGTGTTTGTCTCTGGCTTTCTTTCCAGAATTATCTTCCCACCAAGCAGGACATCCTACTCGCTCGAAGAGCAACTAAGGGCATCGTCGAGTATGACTTTCTCATCAAGGGCATCCCCTTCAGGATGATGGACGTAGGCGGACAGCGCTCCCAGAGGCAGAAGTGGTTCCTGTGCTTCGAAGGCATCACCTCCATCCTGTTCATGGTGTCGTCCAGCGAGTTCGACCAGGTCCTGATGGAGGACCGGCGCACCAACCGCCTGGTGGAGTCCATGAACATCTTCGAGACAATTGTGAACAACAAGCTCTTCGCCAGGGTCTCCATCATCCTCTTCCTGAACAAGACCGACCTGCTGGAGGCCAAGGTGAAGACGGTCAACATCGAGAAGCACTTCCCGGACTTTGTGGGCCGGCCCCACCACCTGGAGGACGTCCAGAAGTACCTGCTGTTGTGCTTCAACCGCAAACGGCGAGATCGGAGCCGCCCGCTGTTCCACCACTTCACCACTGCCATTGACACGGAGAATATCCGCTTTGTCTTCCATGCTGTGAAGGACACAGTTCTCCAGGAGAACCTCAATGATATCATGCTGCAGTGACGTGAGAGACCGTCTGCGGCCCTGGTGGGCCCAGGTCACGCCGAGGTCGCACAGGGGTCAAGTGGATGTGACTTCAGGCCCACACTGTTGGAGGCAACTGACAGTGCGGGGATGAGAAGAGGGGTCTAGGCCACACCGTATTTAATATTTAAGACCTTCACTCCCTGATATTCGAGGTTCTGCTGAAAATTCAGATGTATTTCACTGCCCGGCCTGGCCCTACTGATTGAGCGTTTATTCCTTTTGGATTCCACACCCACCGCCATTTTGGCTTTCGCTTCCCACCGTTCCCCTCCCCCACCACCAACAATGTTGGCTCAGATACTAAACAACTCCTCGGTCTTTTTTGGGAGTGCATACCTGGGCAATGGGAGCCAGTGGACCATCGAATTGAGGGAAGCATTACCTGACTTCCATGTCCCAGGAAAAGGTGGTAGCACTGAGGTCCAAGAACCCTCAAAGGTAGTCTTCCAGTTCCATCCCCATCTCAGGCCAACTGAGGTGTCTTGACCAAAAACTGAACCAAAGGCAGAGGTGAAGGAGTAATGTCACCAGATTGGCCTTGATAGATCCTTTGGTCCAACCAGTCCATGCCGAACATAATCCCAAAGTAAACTCATCCCACCTGCCTGCTCCCGGCCATATCCCTCTAAACCTTTCCCATTCATGTACTTATCTTTTCAACATTGTAATTGTACCCACATCCACCACTTCCTCAGGAAGTTCACTCCACACACGAACCACTCTCTGTGTAAAAAGGTTGCCCCTCATGTCTTTTTTAGATCTTTCTCCTCTCACCTTAAAAATACAACACCCCAGTCTTGAATCCCCCACTCGAGGGAAAATACACCTGCCATTCACCTGATCTTCAGCCCACATGATTTTGCAAACCTCAATAAGGTCACTTCTCAACCTGCTACACTCCAGTGAAAAAAGTCCCGGCTTGTCCAGCCTCTCCTTATAACTCAAACCCTCCATTCCCAGCAACACCCTGGAAAATCCCTTCTGAACCTTCTCCAGCTTAATTATGTCCTTCCTAAGACAGGGAGACCAGAACTGGACACAGTACTCTCCAGAAGAGGCCTCAACAATGTATTGTACATGATGTCCCAAATCCTCTATTCAAGGATCTGAGCATGACGGAAAGCATGCTAAACACCTTGTTAACCACCCTGTCTACATGTGACGCAAACTTCAAAGAATTATGTACCTGAACCTGAGGTCCCTTTGTTATACTACACAACCATGGCCTTAGCATTAATTGTAGAACTTCTGAATAGAGGGGTAGCACTGAGGAGTCCAGTGGTGTACTCCTGCTCCAAATCCATAAGATTGGACTTGGGTCAATGAGAGTCAGTGCAACATGAAGACCCAATGACCTCTCTCCTTTGTTGTTTGCTGATCGTCATGGTGATGGGGTCGTCAGGCTGGAGGGAGCACCCTGAGTGTTGTACAGTTCCTCATAGTCACCATTTGGGGAAAAAAGACAGAAGAAAATTCTCTAACAAAAAAACAATGTAGGTGGTAAAGTGTATTGCTGGTGTTGATTATTTTCTTATATTCAAGAGAAGAATTCTGATCTTGAGTTATTCCCTTCGTTTGGGATGGCATCATGGTTAAAACTCTGGGCTACTAATCTAAAGGCCGGGGCCAGTGCTTTGGACACAACGGGTTCAGTTCCCACGGCAACTGGTGGAATATGACCACAGTTAATTCAATCTGCAATCGACCAGGCTCCGTGATCATCGTGAAAACCCCATCCGGTTCACCACTGCCCTTCAGGGAGCGAAATCTGCCGACCTTTCTGGGCCTGGCCTACACGTGACTCCAGACCCGCAGCAACACGATTGAATCTCAACTGCCCTCTGAAATGGCTGAGGGAGGCACTGAGTTCAAGGGACCGTGGACCTTGCCAGTGAGACTCACTTCTGACTAAAAGAACGAATGAATTAAAGGACCTTTGGGACGCACTGCCCATTAAAACAGACTGTTACCTGAGAAAGGGAAGCGTGTGAAGCAACAGGAAGAAGATGGGGAGGGGGCACTAACCCTAAGACAGGGCCTAGTGAGTTGCTCAGGTCAAGGGCAATTAGGAATGGGCCACAGGTACCAATGATGTCCTCATCCCATGAAAACCCAACCTTGCCATATACGTTGCTTGGCACAGCCTTCTTTCCACCCACTTCCTCCTTCGGCCGAGGTGGCAAGGTGCTTGGTCTGATATCCGCCCAATTGTCTCTCTCCTCTGAATCCGAAGGTTCTGTATTCGAGTCCCGCTCCAGGAACTGTGGGTGCTCTGACGTAGGCCTTAGGCATCACTTTCTGACAGAGGGGATGCGAGCTGACCAGCTCTGTCCACTCATCCACCTGGTGGTTATCACACCAAGAGGGGAACAAGCTAGAAAAAGTGGGAGGTTCCATGTCAATGCTGGGGTTAAGAATGTTGGGAGCTCAGTGGGCCAATGGCCAGTCAACCAACTTGTTAATTAATAGTTAACATAGAACTAACCTGGATCTTTGGGGTTTGGGATTGTGCCAGGACCCATAGTCGGCTAATTCTCTAACATTGACGATGATAGTGTCCAGATGGCACCGAGTGATCAATGCCCACCCAGGAGTGAGTTACAGACTGCGGCCTGATTAATGGTTATGTTGGTTTATGTGTTGAGTATGGGACATGCAGGAATGAGTTAAAGATTGGACCCCGAGTGAGGGGTTTAGGTAATTTATATATAGATTAATAGAAACTGGGGAGTGAGAGTGAGTGAGGGGTTTGTGTGGTTTATATATAGAATAACACATACCTGGGAGTGAGAGCGAGTGAGGGGTTTGGAGAGGTTTATATATAGAATAACAGATACCCGGGAGTGGGGGTGAGTGAGGGGTTTATGTGGTTTATATGTGGAATACAGATATTTGGGAGTGAGTGAGGGGTTTGGGTGGGTTATATATAGAACAACAGATTCCTGGGAGTGAGTGTGAGTGAGGGGTTTGTGTGGTTTATATATAGAATAACAGATACCCGGGAGTGGGAGTGAATGAGGGGTTTGTGTGGTTTATTTATAGAATAACAGATACCTGGGAGTGAGAGTGAGTGAGGGGTTTGTGTGGTTTATATATAGAATAACAGATACCCGGGAATGGGTATGAGTGAGGGGTTTGTGTGGTTTATATATAGAATAACAGATACCCGGGAGTGAGAGTGAGTGAGGGGTTTGTGTGGTTTATATATAGAATAACAGATACTCGGGAGTGGGTGTGAGTGAGGGGTTTGTGTGGTTTATATATAGAATACCATATATCCGGGAGTGGGAGTGAGTGAGGGGTTTGTGTGGTTTATATATAGAATAACAGATTCCCGGGAGTGAGATTGAGAGGTTTGTGTTGTTTATATATAGAATAACAGATACCCGGGAGTGAGAGTGAGTGAGGGGTTTGTGTGATTTATATATGGAATAACAGATACCCGGGAGTGAGAATGAGTGAGAGGTTTGTGTGGTTTATATATATAGAATAACAGATACCCGGGAGTGAGACTGAGTGAGGGGTTTGTGTGGTTTATATATGGAATAACAGATACCTGGGAATGGGAGTGAGTGAGGGGTTTGTGTGGTTTATATATAGCATAACAGATACCCGGGAGTGAGAGAGTGAGGGGTTTGTGTGGTTTATATATAGAATAACAGATTCCCGGGAGTGGGAGTGAGTGAGGGGTTTGTGTGGTTTATATATAGAAGAACAGATACCCGGGAGTGAGAGTGAGTGAGGGATTTGTGTGATTTATATATGGAATAACAGATTCCCAGGAGTGAGAGTGAGCGAGGGGTTTGTGTGGTTTATATATAGAATAACAGATACCCGGGAGTGAGAGTGAGTGAGGGGTTTGTGTGGTTTATATATGGAATAACAGATACCCGGGAGTGAGAGAGTGAGGGGTTTGTGTGGTTTATATATAGAATAACAGATTCCCGGGAGTGGGAGTGAGTGAGGGGTTTTTGTGGTTTATATATGGAATAACAGATTCCCAGGAGTGAGAGTGAGTGAGGAGTTTGTGTGGTTTATATATAGAGTAACAGATACCCAGGAGTCAGAGTGAGCGAGGGGTTTGTGTGGTTTATATATAGAATAACAGATACCCGGGAGTGAGAGTGAGTGAGGGGTTTGTGTGGTTTATATATGGAATAACAGATACCTGGGAGTGAGAGAGTGAGGGGTTTGTGTGGTTTATATATAGAATAACAGATTCCCGGAAGTGGGAGTGAGTGAGGGGTTTGTGTGGTTTATATATAGAATAACAGATACCCGGGAGTGAGAGTGAGTGAGGGGTTTGTGTGGTTTATATATGGAATAACAGATTCCCAGGAGTGAGAGTGAGTGAGGGGTTTGTGTGGTTTATATATAGAGTAACAGATACCCAGGAGTCAGAGTGAGCGAGGGGTTTGTGTGGTTTATATATAGAATAACAGATACCCGGGAGTGAGAGTGAGTGAGGGGTTTGTGTGGTTTATATATAGAATAA
Source organism: Chiloscyllium plagiosum (assembly GCF_037043375.1). Classification (NCBI taxonomy): domain Eukaryota; kingdom Metazoa; phylum Chordata; class Chondrichthyes; order Orectolobiformes; family Hemiscylliidae; genus Chiloscyllium; species Chiloscyllium plagiosum. Next base: position 17,201,232 of record NW_028270171.1, on the reverse strand, counting down.
CAGATACCTGGGAGTGAGAGTGAGCGAGGGGTTTGTGTGGTTTATATATAGAATAACAGATACCCGAGAGTGAGAGTGAGTGAGGGGTTTGTGTGGTTTATATATAGAATAACAGATACCCGGGAGTGAGAGTGAGTGAGAGGTTTGTGTGGTTTACATATAGAATAACAGATACCCGGGAGTGAGAGTGAGTGAGGGGTTTGTGTGGTTTATATATAGAATAACAGATACCCGGAGTGAGAGAGTGAGGGGTTTGTGTGGTTTATATATAGAATAACAGATTCCCGGGAGTGGGAGTGAGTGAGGGGTTTGTGTGGTTTATATATAGAATAACAGATTCCCGGGAGTGAGAGTGAGTGAGGGGTTTGTGTGGTTTATATATGGAATAACAGATTCCCGAGAGTGGGAGTGAGTGAGGGGTTTGTATGGTTTATATATAGAATAACAGATACCCGGGAGTGAGAGTGAGTGAGGGGTTTGTGTGGTTTATATATGGAATAACTGATTCCCGGGAGTGAGAGTGAGTGAGGGGTTTGTGTGGTTTATATATAGAATAACAGATACCCAAGAGTGAGAGTGAGTGAGGGGTTTGTGTGGTTTATATATAGAATAACAGATACCCAGGAGTGAGAGTGAGTGAGGGGTTTGTGTGTTTTATATGTAGAATACAGATATTTGGGTGTGAGTGAGGGGTTTGGGTGGTTTATATGTGGAATAACAGATATCCGGGAGTGAGAGTGAGTGAGGGGTTTGTGTGGTTTACATATAGAATAACAGATACCCGGGAGTGAGATTGAGTGAGGGGTTTGGATGGGTTTTATATAGAACAACGGATATCCGGAAGTGAGGGTGAGTGAGGGGTTTGGGTGGGTCATATATCGCATAACAGATACTCGGAGTGAGATTGAGTGAGGGGTTTGGATGGGTTTTATATAGAACAACGGATATCTGGGAGTGAGGGTGAGTGAGGGGTTTGGGTGGGTCATATATCGAATAACAGATACTCGGGAGTGAGATTGAGTGAGGGGTTTAGATGGGTTTTATATAAAACAACGGATATCTGGGAGTGAGGGTGAGTGAGGGGTTTGGGTGGGTCATATATCGAATAACAGATACTCGGGAGTGAGATTGAGTGAAGGGTTTGGATGGGTTTTATATAGAACAATGGATATCTGGGAGTGAGGGTGAGTGAGGGGTTTGGGTGGGTCATATATCGAATAACAGATACTCGGGAGTGAGATTGAGTGAGGGGTTTGGATGGGTTTTATATAGAACAACAGATATCCAGGAGTGGGAGTGAGTGAGGGGTTTGTGTGGTTTATGTATAGATTAACAGATGCCAGGGAGTGAGGGTGAGTGAGGGGTTTAGTTTGCTGTTCTCTGTTGTTAGGGAGCAGTTTCCGATGTGAGGTTTGATAGCTGGAATGTCAGCAGCTGTCAATCAGAGATCAGCAGATCATGAGGAAGGTTTCTCAGCATTCTGTGTGATCCACTTCGGGAAGCAGAGTGATTCTAACTGGTCCGGGAGCTTAGCAGGAGCGAATGATCCAGACTGAACCTGTAATCATGTTCCTGTCGGACACATTCGGACGATGTCTGACTGAAGGAAGCTGTGAAGTAACCGTGTCTGCAATATCATGTTGGTCACTGCCTGAGCCTGTTCAACCAGAGAGGCCCTCGCTGTGATCAGTGGGTTGTGGAAGGATAATGAGTTGATGGGCAGTGTGTGTGGTCAAGATCAATACCTCAATTTGTTCCATGGGCAGGTGGGAGTGCTGAGTGTAAACAGCAGGGGCAAGTGGGGCTCCCCAGTGTCATCTTCAGGGGATTGCAGGCTGTCTCAGTGTCTTCAGCTGTGGCAAAGGGCTGCCCCAGTTTCTTCAGCAGGGGCAGAGTGACCAGCAGGTATGAGAGGATTCTGAGTTAGATTGGGGGCGGGGTCTCAGTTTGGTTGTGGAGGAGGTCCCAGTTTGATTGGGGTGGGGGGGCGCTCTCAATTTGACTGGGATGGGGGTCCTTATTTGATTGGGGGGGAGTCCCATTTTGATTGGGTTTGGTCTCAGTTTGATTGGGGGGTGTCTCAGTTTGATTGGGGGGCTCTCAGTTTAATTGGAATGGGGTCTCAGTTTGATGGCGGGGTCTCAGTTTGATTGGGAGGGTCTCAGTTTAATTGGAATGGGATCTCAGTTTGATGGGGGGGTCTCAGTTTGATTGGGGGTCTCAGTTTAATTGGAATGGGGTCTCAGTTTGATTGGGGGTGTTTCACTTTGATCAAGAGGGATCTTGTTTTGATTGGGGTTGTCTTGGTTTGATTTGGGGAGGGTCCCAGTTTAATTGGGATGGGGTCCCGGTTTGATGGGGGGGGGTCTCAGTTTAATTGGAATGGGGTCTCAGTTTGATTGGAGGAGTCTCAGTTTGATTGGGGGGTCTCAGTTTAATTGGGATGGGGTCTCAGTTTGATGGGGGGGTCTCAGTTTGATTGGGGGGCCTCAGTTTAATTGGAATGGGGTCTCAGTTTGATTGGGGGTGTTTCACTTTGATCAAGATGGGTCTCGTTTTGATTGGGGGGTGTCTTGGTTTGATATGGGGAGGGTCCCAGTTTAATTGGGATGGGGTCCCGGTTTGATGGGGGGGTCTCAGTTTAATTGGAAGGGGTCTCAGTTTGATTAGAGGAGTCTCAGTTTGATTGGGGGGTCTCAGTTTAATTGGGATGGGGTCTCAGTTTGATTGGGATGGGGTCTCAGTTTGATGGGGGGTCTCAGTTTGATTGGGTGGGGTCTCAGTTTAATTGGAATGGGGTCTCAGTTTAATTGGAGGAGTCTCAGTTTGATTGGGGGGTCTCAGTTTAATTGGGATGGGGTCTCAGTTTGATTGGGATGGGGTCTCAGTTTGATGGGGGGTCTCAGTTTGATTGGGTGGGGTCTCAGTTTAATTGGAATGGGGTCTCAGTTTGATGGGGGGTCTCAGTTCGATTGGAATGGGGTCTCAGTTTGATTGGGGGGGTCTCTGTTTGATGGGGGGGTCTCAGTTTAATTGGAATGGGGTCTCAGTTTGATTGGGGGTGTTTCACTTTGATCAAGCGGGGTCTCGTTTTGATTTGGGGAGGGTCCCAGTTTAATTGGGATGGGGTCCCGGTTTGATGGGGCGGAATCTCAGTTTGATTTGGGGGTGGTTTTCAGTTTAGTTGGGATGGGGTCTCAGTTTGATTGGGGGGGTCTCAGTTTAATTGAAATGGGGGTCTCAGTTTGATTGGGGGGGGGCTCAGTTTAATTGGGATGGGTGGATCCCAGTTTGATTGGGGGGGGGTCTTGGTTTGATTTGGGGAGGGTCTCGGTTTGATTGGGGGTGTCTTGGTTTGACTGAGGGGGGGTCTGTTTAATCGAGAGGGGTTGGTTTGATTGGAGGAGGTCTTGGTTTGATTGGGGGTCTTGGCTTGATGGGGGTGTCTGACTTTGATTGAGGGGAGGGATTTCGCTTTGATTGGCTGTGTGTTTTTCGTGGTAGAACACACCAAGAGTACAGAGCACTTCAGGTGAAAGGCTGACACCTGGAAATCAGTAAAGGCTCAACAATGATCTGCCCGCTTTACTTCATCATTCAGATAGCGTGCATTCAACCCTATTATCCTGTCACCGAATTTGAGCAAATATTTATTGTCGTACTGTCAGAGGACTCACAGAGGCAAGTGTGTGTGTGTGTGTCAGAGAGAGAGAGAGAGAGGGAATGAGGGAAAGGGAGAGAGGAATTGATGGATGTGAAGTGAGGGGAGAGAAGCATTGACAAAAAAAACTGTGATTCTAGGTCAGAGTGGTGCTGGAAAAGCATAGCAGTTCAGGCAGCATCCGAGGAGCAGGAAAATCGACATTTCGGGCAAAAGCCCTTCATCAGAAAAAAACTGTGACAAAGGAAAGTGGAAAGAGTGAAAACCAGAAAGGGGAAGAGAAGCGAAGGAGGGGATAGACTCAGGGATTATCCACAGGCACAGTGGGACGATGAACAAAGGAGGAAAGAGTTAGATAAAGATGTAAGACTAGCGGAACCTCATCCCCAGGCCCGCATCCCAAATCCAATTGCACAACATGTAGGAACAGAATTACCAGGAGCAGGAGTAAGCCATTCAGCCCCTCGAGTCTGTTCCGCCATTTAAACCGCTCATGACTCGCCTCATCTCAGGATCAGCTCCAGGACCCTCCAACCACACGGCATCAAGGTCATTTTCACCAGTTTCCTCACCTCCCCTCCCCCCACCTCATCCCATGTCCAACCCTCCAACTCAGCACCACCCTCTTGAACTGTCCTACCTGTCCATCTTCCTTCCCACCTATCCCCTCCACCCTCCACTTTGACCAATCACCATGACCCCTTCACCTACCTATGGCATTCCCAGCTACCTTCTCCCCAGCCCCAACCCTCTCCCATTTATCTCTCAGCCCCCAAGGCCTCCCCCACATTCTTGATGAAGGGCTATTGTCCGAAACATCGACTCACCTGCTCCTCGGATGCTGCCTGACCGGCTGTGCTTTCCCAGCACCACACTTTCTGACTCAGATCCCCAGCATCTGGAGTCCTCCCTGTTCCTCACTGTTTAAGTTACTGGGACGGAATACATGAAGTATTTGGGATGATACAGTGCCTCTTGTGGCGTGAAGCGAGCCCTGAATCATTGGGAAAGTCACACCTTGGACACCAGCCTTGCGTCTCCACTCTCGGTGTGGGGCCGGGGAGCTGGGTGCGTTGTCAAAAGGACAAACATGATGACGCATTTGAGGAGCCTTTCCTCAGAATCCCAGCAGAGCACCTGAGGGAGAAAAGATACCTGCAAAAGGTGGTCCCAGCTAAATGGTGCAAGGTAGAATTTTTTTAAAATGCTAAGGACATTTAAGTATCACATTTGTGGGCCCGGGAACGGCAGCAAAATCTGAATCGGGACAGTGTGTGGTTGCAATGGGTATGGAATTCTTCCAAAGCTAATGTAGTGCCTGTGCATTTATTGATAATCATTATTGATGCAAGCCATGTAGTACCTCAGCTAGTCTCGAAGAGTTTTAAGAATCATTGAAGGATTAATTACTTTGGAATTTGGGAGTAATATTTCTTTTGGAAACTGCTAAATGTTCACGTTTGTGAGGCCTGTCAGCACACTAGGCCTCTCTACTATGAAGAGCCAAGGCCTATATAGCAATAACCTGGAATACCACCAGACCTGTTGATAGTGTTCACTGAGATTTAAAAATGTAATCTATTTTTACCTGTATCATCCTCAAATAAAATAAAACACAGCTTCAAACATTCAAATGATGGTACTTCAGACTTGCTAAAGGCAAATGTTGCTTTCTGTTAAATAGAGATGCATGCAATTGCACTGACTAAATTGTCTGGTTCCATGATAAAATTGCGTACAAGTCTAATACCCTCAGCAATGATCCCAGTCGAAATAACTCCAGGGAGGCTGGTATCCCGTCACCAAGTCACCCTTTATTGACATGGACTCTGTCTCGCCAGCTCAGAGCCACTCCCAAGAGTGAGGTTAATCCCTGAAACTCAAAAGAACAAAAGAGTAGTACAGAACAGCCCACGTCCTTCAGACCTCTCAGTCTGTGCCGATCATCATGCCATAACTAAACCAAACAAAACCTTCTGCCCTTATTCCATCCGTATTCCTCTATTCCCTCCCTATTCCTGTAACCATCCAGATGCCTCTTAACTTTTACCAGTGCTCCTGTTTCCACCACCTCTCCATGCAGTGCTTTCCAGGCTCCTACCACTCCCTGCATGAAAAACTTCCCTCGCACATCCCCCTTAAACATTCCCCCCTCTTACCTTGACGTGTGCCCCCTTGTAATTGGAACTTTAACCCTGGGGAAAATCCTCTGACTATCCACCCTATCTACGCCCCTCATCATTTTGTAGCTCTCTGTCAACCCTCCTCTCAGCTGCCATCTTTCCAGTGAAAACCTTTCCTCATCGCCAATGCCCTCGAGACTAGGCAACATCCTTCTCTGCTCTCTCTCCCAAAACTTCCATCTTCTGGTAGTGTGGCGACCAAAATTGCACACAATGTTTGTTTATTATTGTTTTTGCTGTCCTTGTCCTTCTAGATGATGATGGCCATGGGTTTGGAAAGGAGAGTTGGTGAATTTCTACCCTTTTGTAGATGGGAGACCCCTGTTTATTTTTTTTTAGTTCTGTTTATGGTTTTTTTTCAGCAGTAGTGCTTATTTTTCCCCAGCTTCCCCCATGTCATGTGTGTGCAGGTGTCGGACAAGGTGAAAATCGACAAGTGTGTAAATCTTTATTTATATTCCACCACCAGGAAGAAAGGAACCACCCGAGTGGCCAGTGACAAGCAATGCCCTTCTCAAAGGGCAACGCTGCGTGATCCAACAGTGAAGGGGAGGGCAGGGATTAAATCAAAATAGAGTTGGAGGGGGAAATAATACACTCCACTCCCTGCGGCGCCCACCTCTCCCTGAAAAGCGACCCCTGTTTATTTTTTTTAAACATAGCAAAAAAGGCATTTGGATGGGTATATGTATAGGGGGGATATGAGCTGGGTGCTGGCAGGTGGGACTAGATTGGGTTAGGATATCTGGTCGGCATGGACGGGTCTGTTTCCATGCTGTACATCTCTATGACTCTGTGACACCAAAGGTAATGCACTTAATCTACATATCCCTGAATACTGTGGGCAATTTAGCATGGCCTATTCACCTAACCTGCACATCTTTGGTCTGTGGGAGGAAACCGGAGCACCCCTACACAGACAACGACTCAAACACAGGGAGAATGTGTAAACTCTACACAGACAGTCACCTGAGTGTGGAATCAAACCTGGGTCCCTGGCGCTGTGAGGCAGTAGTGCTAAGCACTGAGCCTATGTGAGACCACTGTTTATTATTTTTTTTTTATTTAACCCCCACACTACCACCTAAGTGCGGTAGTGCTTATTTTTTCCCCAGCACCCATGGTGTGTGTGTGTAGGTGTGAGACACAGTGAAAGACACAAAGTGCACGAATCTTTATTCAAATTCCACCACCAGGAAGATAGGAAAACACCCGAGTGGCCAGTGACAAACACTGCCCTTCACATCAAAGGGCAGTGCTGTGTGATCAAAACAGTGAAGGGGAGGGTAGGGACTAAATCAAAATAGAGTTGGAGGGAGAAATGATGCACTCCACTGCCTGCGGCGCCCACCTCTCCCTGAACAACTCCAGGGTGTTGGTGGACACCGCGTGCTCCTTCTCCAAGGACACCCGGGCTCTAACGTAACCGCGGAAGAGGGGCAGGCAGTCGGCCCTAACGACCCCCTCCACGGCCCGCTGCTTGGACCTGTTGATGGCCAGTTTGGCCAGGCCCATGAGCAGACCCACGAGGAGGTCTTCAGACCTGCCCTCCCTCCTCCGTAGCAGGTGCCCGAAGATCAGGAGCGTGGGACTGAAGTGCAACCAAAAGCAGAGGAGAAGGTTTTTCAGAAAATCAAAAAGGGAGTGCAAACGCCCACACCCAATATACATGTGGTCCACGGACTCCACAGTGCCACAGAACAAGCAGTTGGGCTGGGAGTCCGTGAACCACCGCAATCTGTGGTTGCAGGGGACTGCTGCGTGCAGCACCCTCCACCCCAGATCCCCGAGAGAAAGGGGGAGGACTCCCGCGTAGAGAGCCCTCCACTGGGGATCCCCACCGCCCGGTGGCAAATGGGCACGCCAAGGCGTGTCCGGACGGTGGATGAGGGAGAACAGGTGGACGGTGTGCAGCAGCAGTCTATACAGGGCCCTTCTTTTCACATCCCTAAATGAGACAAAATTAAAATTTCGGAGGCGGCTCAGGTTGTGGGGCACAGGCTCCCGCGGGAAGTACGGGACCTTGGGGCCAATGTGAAATTCCGTCCGGGCTGGGGTGAGCGCGGACGGGATCCCACCGCACACCTGAGCGTCTTCCAACTGGTGCACTACGTCGGGTCCGAGCACCGCCGTTTTAAGGCGTCGGATGGCGGTGGCCACGTACTGGACGTCTACCGCTGCCCTGCAGACCACTGTTTATATCTGTCAGCCAGGGCTCCCTGATTGGATCAGGTTGACAGCCCCAGTCAGGGAACTCATTTTCTATGGTGTTCACCTGGCTGACCTCGTTACAGTCACGACTCCAGTTGATGTTAATACTGGACAGGTGGGATCTCTAAAACCTGACTTGATAGACCACTGCTTGGATTTTAATTTAAAATGCGGGTGTCCGTTTCTGAAGATGTTCACAAGTGAACATTGAACATGAAGAAGATATGGTGGCTCAGTGGTTGGCAATGCTGCCTCATACAGTCAGGGACCTGGGTTCGATTCCAGCCTCGGGCGACAATCTGTGCAGAGTTTGCACATTCTCCTTGTGTCTGTGTAAGTTTCCTCCCACAGTCCAACAATGTGCAGGTTAGGTGAATAGGCCATGCTAAATTGCCCGTAGTGTCCAGGGATATGTAGGTTAAGTGCATTAGCCTGGGGAAATACAGGGGGATGGGACTGGGTGGGATACTCTTCGGAGGGTCAGTGTGGATTTTCTGTTTTCACACTGTCGGGATTCTATGGTAAATGTTGTGGAATAAACCGTTCATTGAACAAGAGATACATGAATTCTGTTACCTGACAAAACAAAAATGCTGGGAAGATTTCATTTCAGACTTCAGAAAAGCTAGAAAATTCACAATATTTGTTTCATAAGTTACAAGCACCAAAAACTCCCAGGAAAGCATTACCACTAACTTGGTATTACTTAGGCTGGTACAGCCACACTCGATTTCCTTCTGGCAAATTCATCAGAAACTCTCAGCTACGATTACTGTCTGACACCCCTAAAACAAACCTCAGGCTTAATTCACTGTCATAGCAAACACACAAATTCCCTCAACTCAGATTCTGACAGTCTTACTCCGGCACGCACCCACTGACTGCATTTTAGAATTAGAATTGGAATCTCAACAGTGTGGAAACAGGCCCTTCGGCCCAATGGGTCCACACTGACCCTCCGAAGAGTAACCCATCCAGACCCATCTGCTATTTACCCCTGACTTAATGCACCTAACCTACACATCCCTGAACACTATGGGCAATTTAGCATGGCTAATTCACCCTGACCTGCACGTCTTTGGACTGTGGGAGGAAACCGGAGCACCCGGAGGAAACCCACGCAGACACGGGGAGAATGTGCAAACTCCACACAGACAGTCGCCCGAGGCTGGAATCGAATCCCGGTCCCCGGCGCTGTGAGGCAGCAGTGCTAACCACTGAGACTGGTGCGATATGGTTCTGCGTCCAGGCACCTGTCGCTAGACCAATAACTCAGTTTAAGTTGATTTTCGTTCAAGATCTGACTTTTCCAGTATTAGCATTGTTTGATGTCATAATTATAATGGCGTTAGCTGGGTGTACCTCTTGGATATGAGTTTAAGGTGATGGGAATTTGAATTTTTTTTAAAAATCCAAAATTAGGAATTGGATGATGACCATGAATCCAGTGTCGATTATGAGGAAAAAATCCATCGGGCTCGTTAATGTCCTTTAGGGAAGGAAACTGCCATCCTTACCTGGTCCGGCCTACACGTGACTCCAGCTCCACAGCAGTGTGGTTGACTCTTAACTCCTCACTGGGCAATTAGGGATGGGAATAAATGCTGGCCTGGCCAGTGATGCTGTCGTCCCATAAATGAATTCTAAAAAATGGCCTGTTGCACCTATTTGGTTATTAAATGTTACTATTTACAAGAGCTATCAATGTGTGACTCCACCCTGACTTGGAAACATGGAATCATAGAGGTCTACCGCACAGCAAAAAGGCCCTTCGGCCTACTGGGTCTGCCCCATTTCCCTCACTGTCACTAGGCCGAAATCCTGGAAGCAGTTCCCTACATCATTGTATGTCTATCCATAATCACATGGTCTGCAGTGGTTCAAGAAGACAGCTCACCATCACCTCCTCAAGGGGCAACTGGGGACAGGCAATAAATGCTGGGCCCGCCCAGCGACATCCACGTGTAAATTGAAGAAGAATTGGCTGTTATCTTGGTCACAGTGACTGTGTTCCACAAGTACATCACAGCTGTAAAATGCTTGGACCTGTCTTGGGCCCAGGACAAGGTGCTATGCAAATGCTGAAGACTTGTGTTCATTTTCTGTTCTGAGCAAGAGGACTTAGCCAACTATTGACGAGTGGATTTGACCAATCACTGGTGAGAGGACTTGGTATGAGAACCAACCCAGGCTCTCAGATACCCTTACTTCAGGATTCTTACTCACCAACTACGAGGTAGGAAATTAAGCCACTCTCAACAGGGTCATAGAGACCCGCAGTGGCTTGCGATGATGTGGATTTTATTCTGGCTGCAGGAAGATGCCCAGGGACAAGAGTTGGGCCGGAGATATTCAGATACAGCCCCAAACAGATACAGGTGGAACGAGATGGGAGTGATGTGCTTGTGTGAGTGGCTAAGTCGAAAGACAATTTGGGGTTGGCATGAGGGAGGCCACCCAAAAGCCCACCATTGCAGAAAGAAATGTAATAACCTCCCCAGCACTGCCAAAGTCAGACACCCTTGCACGTAGATGATAAGATAGACTGGCAGGCTTTCAGCCCATCAAACCCTGATAGCCTTCTCCATCTAGACAGGGCTAACCCCTTTGCACTTTAACCGTAATTGTAAAGATGTACAGCACAGAAACAGACCCTTTGGTCCAACTCATTCATGCTAACCAGATATCCTAACCTAATCCAGTCTGATTTGCCAGCACTTGGCCCATATCCCCCTGAACCCTTCCTATTCATATGCCCATCCAGATGCCTTTTAAACATTCCTCAAAAATTTCAAGTATTCATTTCATTCTCTTCAAGGTTTCAATTGATAATATGGGTGTCAAGCATCCTGGAAAGATTTGTGTGTACCTATCATTGTGGGGCTGTCTGTGTACCATCTGTGTGTACCTATCTGTGTGTACCTGTCTGTGTGTACCTATCATTGTGGGGCTGTCTGTGTACCATCTGTGTGTACCTATCTGTGTGTACCTGTCTGTGTGCACCTATCATTGTGGGGCTGTCTGTGTACCATCTGTGTGTACCTATCTGTGTGTACCTGTCTGTGTGTACCTATCATTGTGGGGCTGTCTGTGTACCATCTGTGTGTACCTATCTGTGTGTACCTGTCTGTGTGTACCTATCATTGTGGGGCTGTCTGTGTACCATCTGTGTGTACCTATCTGTGTGTACCTGTCTGTGTGTACCTATCGTTGTGTGCCTGTCTGTGTACCACCTGTGTGTATCAGTCTGTGTGTACCTATCTGTGTGTACCTATCATTGTGTGTCTATCTGTGTATCATCTGTGTGTACCTGCCTGTGTGTACCAGTCTGTGTGTACCTATCTGTGTGTACCTGTCTGTGTGTACCTATCATTGTGTGCCTGTCTGTGTACCATCTGTGTATACCTATCTGTGTGTATCTGTCTGTGTGTACCTATCATTGTGTGTCTGTCTGTGTGCGCCTGTCTGTGTGTGCATATCTGGATGTACCTGTGTGTGTACCTGTCTGTGTGTGCATTTCAGTGTGTACCTGTGTGTGTTACCTGTCTGTGTGTACCAGCCTGGGTGTACCTATCTGTGTGTGCATATCAGTGTGTACCTGTGTGTGTGTCACCTATCTGTGTGTACCAGCCTGTGTGTTACCTATCTGTGTGTGCATATCAGTGTGTACCTGTGTGTGTTACCTGTCTGTATGTACCAGCCTGGGTGTACCTATCTGTGTATGCATATCAGTATGTACCTGTGTGTGTACTTGTCTGTGTGTTACCTGTCTATGTGTACCTATCTGTGTGTGCATATCAGTGTGTACCTGTGTGTGTTACCTGTCTGTGTGTACCTATCTGTGTGTGCATATCAGTGTGTACCTGTGTGTGTGTTACCTGTCTGTGTGTACCAGCCTGTGTGTACCTATCTGTGTGTGCATATCAGTGTGTTACCTGTGTGTGTTACCTGTCTGTGTGTACCAACCTGTGTGTACCTATCTGTGTGTGCATATCAGTGTGTTACCTGTCTGTATGTTACCTATCTGTGTGTTACCTATCTGTGTACACCTGTCTGTGTGCATCTGAGTGTACCTATCTATGTGTACCTGTATGTGTGTATCAGTGTGTACCTATCTATATGTGCACTTATCTGTGTGTGTCTATCTGTCTCCCTTCCTATTTGCCAACCCCCCTCTGTACCTGAGTCGTTTGCTCTCCCCCTTGAAGTATCTTGCGCTCGTGATCTGCTCGTTTCTACCTCTCCTCTCTCTGTCCATTTCTCTTTATGTCTATCTTCCTCTCTCCTATGCCTCTCTCTCTTTCTCTCACAGTTTTGTTGAATTCATTCCCTGTTCGTCTACCATCTGTCGCCCTAGAAACAATGAGGATTGCTGCTCAATAGCAGGGGTGGGCACACCTTCACTCCCAGGCCCCGATAGCTTTCACTTTAACAGAGAGACTCATTCAGCTGCGAGACATTCAGCCGTGAAGTGGAACAATGCCCAGTTGAAATAAGAGCCAGCTCCCATTGGTGCGCTAACTCCCTGCAGAGCACTCCCTGAACAAAGACGAGACTTGCAGGCCTCAGCTTGCTTTGTGCTACCTTGCCGAATGGACAATAAGGTACACTAAAAAAAAAACGTACTGTGGTTTTCCACAGGAAGGACAGGTGGGTTTAGATTCTGAACTAAAGGGAAATAAAAGAACGCTCCGTGGTATCTCTTACTCCACTTTCATTCCCTTTCCTGGGAAAATAGGTAATCCACATCTGCATCACCTTTCCTCGGTGGGTGATGGAGGTGACGTTAATGCGATGTGTGTGTTCCCCTGTTTTGCTGCATTTTATGCAACGTCCGGCACTGGGATCCCAATGTGTAACAGCACTTCAATGAATGTGATCTCCCAGTATTCTCAGTGACCATATTGTAGATCAACTGTGACTCTTGTAGATCTTTCATGACCATTGTAGTCTCTTGGTGAGACTTGTAGATCCCCATAGTTATTGCAGACCCTCAACGACTCTTGTCGATCCTCGGTGACCATGATAGATTCACAACGACTGTTGGAGATCCTCAGTGAATCTGTGGATCTTCAATGACTCCTGCAGATTTCAGTGACCAGCATACATCGTTAATAACTCTTGAAGATCCTTAGTGACTCTTGCGGATCCAATGTAGGTATTAGCGATCCCCAGTGAATCTCGTAGATCCTCAGTAACCATTACGATTTTCAATGAATGTTGGAGATCCTCCATGAATCTTATGGATCCTCAGTGATCATTACAGATTGTCAATGACTGTTGGTGACCCTCAATGACTCCTGGAGATCCACTTGGATTCTTGGAGAAGACCAGCAGCGATAGCAGATCCTCAATGGCTACTGCAGTTCCTCAGAGAGTGTTGTAGATCCTTCATAACCTCTGCAGTTCCACAGTGACCATTGTGGACCCGCAGTGACCATTGTGGACCCGCAGTGACCATTGTGGATCCTCAGTGACCATTGTGGATCCTCAGTGACCATTGTGGACCCACAGTGACCATTGTGGATCCTCAGTGGCCATTATGGACCCTCAGTGACCATTGTGGATCCTCAGTGACCATTGTGGACCCACAGTGACCATTGTGGATCCTCAGTAACCATTATGGACCCTCAGTGACCATTGTGGATCTGCAGTGACCATTATGGATCTGCAGTGACCATTGTGGACCCTCAGTGACCATTATGGATCTGCAGTGACCATTGTGGACCCACAGTGACCATTATGGATCTGCAGTGACCATTGTGGACCCTCAGTGACCATTATGGATCTGCAGTGACCATTGTGGACCCACAGTGACCATTATGGATCTGCAGTGACCATTGTGGACCCTCAGTGACCATTGTGGATCTGCAGTGACCATTGTGGACCCACAGTGACCATTGTGGATCCTCAGTGACCATTGTGGTTCTGCAGTGACCATTGTGGACCCTCAGTGACCATTGTGGATCTGCAGTGACCATTGTGGACCCACAGTGACCATTGTGGATCTGCAGTGACCATTGTGGACCCACAGTGACCATTGTGGACCCTCAGTGACCATTGTGGATCCTCAGTGACCATTGTGGACCCACAGTGACCATTGTGGACCCTCAGTGACCATTGTGGATCCTCAGTGACCATTGTGGACCCACAGTGACCATTGTGGATCCTCAGTGACCATTGTGGATCTGCAGTGACCATTGTGGACCCACAGTGACCATTGTGGACCCACAGTGACCATTGTGGATCCTCAGTGACCATTCTGGATCTGCAGTGACCATTGTGGACCCACAGTGACCATTGTGGACCCACAGTGACCATTGTGGTCCCGCAGTGACCATTCTGGATCTGCAGTGACCATTTTGGACCCTCAGTGACCACTGTGGACCTGCAGTGACCATTGTGGACCCACAGTGACCATTGTGGACCCACAGTGACCATTATGGATCCACAGTGGCCATTGTGGACCTGCAGTGACCATTGTGGATCCTCAGTGACCATTGTGGACCCACAGTGACCATTGTGGATCCTCAGTGACCATTGTGGACCTGCAGTGACCATTGTGGACCATTGGTGACAATTATAGATCCACAGTGACCATTGTGGATCCGTAGTGACCATTCTGGACCCTCAGTTACCATTGTGGACCGTCAGTGACCATTGTGTATCGTCAGTGATCATTGTGGACCTCAGTGACCATTGTGTATCGTCAGTGATCATTGTGGACCGTCAGTGACCATTGTGTATCGTCAGTGATCATTGTGGACCTCAGTGACCATTGTGTATCCTCAGTGATCATTGTGGACCGTCAGTGACCATTGTGTATCGTCAGTGATCATTGTGGACCTCAGTGACCATTGTGTATCCTCAGTGACCATTGTGGACCGTCAGTGACCATTGTGTATCGTCAGTGATCATTGTGGACCGTCAGTGACCATTGTGTATCGTCAGTGATCATTGTGGCCCCACAGTGACCATTTTGGGCCCTCAATGACAATTGTGGACACTCAGTGATCATTATGGATCTGCAGTGACCATTGTGGACCCTCAGTGACCATTGTGGACCCTCAGTGACCATTGTGTATCTGCAGTGACCATTGTGGAACCTCAATGACCATTGTGGACCCTCAGTGACCATTGTGGATCCGCAGTGACCATTGTGGACCCTCAGTGACCATTGTGTATCTGCAGTGACTATTGTGGACCCTCAGTGACCATTGCGGACCCACAGTGACCATTGTGGACCTACAGTGACAATTGTGGATCTGCAGTGAGCATTGTGGACGCACAGTGACCATTGTGGACCCTCAGTGACCATTGTGTATCTGCAGTGACCATTGTGGACCCTCAGTGACCATTGCGGACCCTCAGTGACCATTGTGGATCTGCAGTGACCATTGTGGACCCTCAGTGACCATTGTGGACCCTCAGTGACCATTGTGGATCTGCAGTGACCATTGTGGACCCTCAGTGACCATTGTGGATCTGCAGTGACCATTGTGGACCCTCAGTGACCATTGTGGATCCGCAGTGACCATTGTGGACCCTCAGTGACCATTGTGGATCCGCAGTGACCATTGTGGACCCTCGGTGACCATTTTGGATCCGCAGTGACCATTGTGGACCCTCAGTGACCATTGTGGATCCGCAGTGACCATTGTGGATCTGCAGTGACCATTGTGGACCCTCAGTGACCATTGTGGACCCACAGTGACCATTGTGGACCCTCAGGGACCATTAAGGATCTGCAGTGACCATTGTGGACCCTCAGTGACCATTATGGATCTGCAGTGACCATTGTGGACCCTCAGTGACCATTATGGATCTGCAGTGACCATTGTGGACCCTCAGTGACCATTATGGATCTGCAGTGACCATTGTGGACCCTCAGTGACCATTATGGATCTGCAGTGACCATTGTGGACCCTCAGTGACCATTATGGATATACAGTGACCATTGTGAACTCTCAGTGAACATTGTGGACCCTCAGTGACCATTGTGGACGCTCAGTGACCATTGTGGATCCACAGTGAACATTGTGAATCCACAGTGACCATTGCGGACCCTCAGTGACCAATGTGGACCCGCAGTGACCATGGTGGATCCACAGTGACCATTATAGACCCACAGTTACCATTGTGGACCCGCAGTGACCATGGTGGATCCACAGTGACCATTATAGACCCACAATGACCATTATGGATCTGCAATGACTATTGTGGATCCGCACTGAACATTATGAATCCGCAGTTATTATTGTGGACCTACAGTGACCATGGTGGATCCACAGTGACCATTGTGGACCCTAACTGACCATTAAGGACCCCTAGTGACCATTGTGGACCCTCAGTGACAATTGTAGACCCACAGTGACCATTGTGGAACCTTAGTGACCATTGTGGACGTCCAGTGAAAATTATGGATCTGCATTGACCATTGTGGATGCGCAGTGAGCATTATGGACCCTCGGTGACCATTATGGACCCTCAGTGACCATTGTGGATCCGCAGTGACCATTGTGGATCCACAGTGACCATTGTGGACCCTAACTGACCATTAAGGACCCCTAGTGACCATTGTGGACCCTCAGTGACAATTGTAGACCCACAGTGACCATTGTGGAACCTTAGTGACCATTGTGGACGTCCAGTGAAAATTATGGATCTGCATTGACCATTATGGACGCGCAGTGAGCATTATGGACCCTCGGTGACCATTATGGACCCTCAGTGACCATTGTGGATCCGCAGTGACCATTGTGGATCTGCAGTGACCATTGTGGACCCTCAGTGACCATTGTGAATCCGCAGTGACCATTGTGGACCTCAGTGACCATTGTGGATCTGCAGTGACCATTGTGAAGCCGCAGTGACCATTGTGGACCTCAGTGACCATTGTGAATCCGCAGTGACCATTGTGGACCTCAGTGACCATTGTGGATCCGCAGTGACCATTGTGGATCTGCAGTGACCATTGTGGACCCTCAGTGGCCATAACGGATCTGCAGTGACCATTCTGGACTGACAGTGACCATTGTGTACACTCAATGACCATTGTGGACACTCAATGACCATTGTGGACTCTCAGTGACCATTGTGGACGCACAGTGACCATTGTGGGCCCTCAGTGACCATTATCGATCTGCAGTGATGATTGTGGAGACTCAGTGACCATTGTGGACCCTCAGTGACCATTGTGGACACTCAGTGACCATTATGGATCCGCAGTGACAATTGTGGACCCTCAGTGACCATTGTGGACCCACAGTGACCATTGTGGATCTGCAGTGACCATTGTGGACCCTCAGTGACCATTATGGACTCTCAGTGACCATTGTGGACCCACAGTGACCATTGTGGATCTGCAGTGACCATTGTGGGCCCTCAGTGACCATTGTGGACCCACAGTGACCATTGTGGATCTGCAGTGACCATTGTGGGCCCTCAGTGACCATTATGGACTCTCAGTGACCATTGTGGACCCACAGTGACCATTGTGGATCTGCAGTGACCATTGTGGGCCCTCGGTGACCATAACGGATCTGCAGTGACCATTCTGGACCAACAGTGACCATTATGGATCCACAGTGAACGTTATGAATCCACAGTGACCATTATGGATATACAATGACCATTGTGAACCCTCAGTGACCATAACGGATCTGCAGTGACCATTCTGGACCGACAGTGACCATTGTGTACACTCAATGACCATTGTGAACCCTCAGTGACCATTGTGGACCCACAGTGACCATTGTGGATCTGTAGTGACCATTGTGGGCCCTCAGTGACCATTATGGACTCTCAGTGACCATTGTGGACCCACAGTGACCATGGTGGATCTGCAGTGACCATTGTGGATCCTCAGTGACCATTGTGGACCCTCAGTGACTATTATGGACTCTCAGTGACCATTGTGGACCCACAGTGACCATTGTGGATCTGCAGTGACCATTGTGGGCCCTCAGTGACCATTATGGACTCTCACTGACCATTGTGGACCCACAGTGACCATTGTGGATCTGCAGTGACCATAGTGGACCCACAGTGACCATTATGGATCTGCAGTGACCATTGTGGACCCTCAGTGACCATTGTGGACCCTCAGTGGCCATTGTGGACCCTCGGTGACCATTGTGGACCCTCAGTGACCATTGTGAATCCGCAGTGACCATTGTGGACCCACAGTGACCATTGTGGATCCGCAGTGACCATTGTGGATCTGCAGTGACCATTGTGGACCCTCAGTGACCATTGTGGATCTGCAGTGACCATTGTGAATCGGCAGTGACCATTGTGGACCTCAGTGACCATTGCGGATCCGCAGTGACCATTGTGGACCTCAGTGACCATTGTGGATCCGCAGTGACCATTGTGGACCCTCAGTGGCCATAACGGATCTGCAGTGACCATTCTGGACCGACAGTGACCATTGCGTACACTCAATGACCATTGTGGACACTCAATGACCATTGTGGACTCTCAGTGACCATTGTGAACGCACAGTGACCATTGTGGATCTGCAGTGACCATTGTGGGCCCTCAGTGACCAGTATCGATCTGCAGTGACCATTGTGGGCCCTCAGTGACCATTATGGACTCACAGTGACCATTGTGGACCCAGAGTGACCATTATGGATATACAATGACCATTGTGAACCCTCAGTGAACATTATGGACACACAGTGACCATTATGAATCCGCAGTGACCATTGTGGATGCTCAGTGACCATTGTGGACCTGCAGTGACAATTATGGACTCTCAGTGACCATTATGGATATACAGTGACCACTGTGAACCCTCAGTGAACATTGTGGACCCACAGTGACCATTGTTGACCCTCAGTGACCATTGTGGACCCTCAGTGACCATTATGGATCCACAGTGACCATTGTGGACCCTCAGTGACCATTGTGGACCCACAGTGACCATTGTGGATCTGCAGTGACCATTGCGGACCCTCAGTGACCATTATGGACTCTCAGTGACCATTGTGGACCCACAGTGACCATTATGGATCCGCAGTGACCATTGTGGACCCTCAGTGACCATTGTGGACCCACAGTGACCATTGTGGATCTGCAGTGACCATTGTGGACCCTCAGTGACCATTATGGACGCTCAGTGACCATTGTGGACCCACAGTGACCATTGTGGACCCACAGTGACCATTGGGGAGCTGCAGTGACCATTGTCGGCCCTCAGTGACCATTATGGACTCTCAGTGACCATTGTGGTCCATAGTGACCATTGTGGACCCACAGTGACCATTGTGGATCTGCAGTGACCATTGTGGGCCCTCAGTGACCATTATGGACTCTCAGTGACCATTGTGGACCCACAGTGACCATTGTGGGCCCTCAGTGACCATTATGGACTCTCAGTGACCATTGTGGACCCACAGTGACCATTGTGGATCTGCAGTGACCATTGTGGGCCCTCAGTGACCATTATGGACTCTCAGTGACCATTGTGGACCCACAGTGACCATTGTGGATCTGCAGTGACCATTGTGGGCCCTCAGTGACCATAACGGATCTGCAGTGACCATTCTGGACCGACAGTGACCATTATGGATCCACAGTGGCCATTATGGATCCGCAGTGACCATTGTGGATCTGCAGTGACCATTGTGGACCCTCAGTGACCATAACGGATCTGCAGTGACCATTCTGGACCGACAGTGACCATTGTGTACACTCAATGACCATTGTGGACACTCAATGACCATTGTGGACCCTCAGTGACCATTGTCGATCCGCAGTGACCATTGTGAACCCTCAGTGACCATTATGGACTCTCAGTGACCATTGTGGACCCACAGTGACCATTATGGACTCTCAGTGACCATTGTGGACCCTCAGTGACCATTATGGATATACAATGACCATTGTGAACGTTCAGTGACCATTGTGGACCCACAGTGAACATTATGGATATACAGTGACCATTGTGAACCTTCAGTGAACATTGTGGACACACAGTGACCATTGTTGACCCTCAGTGACCATTGTGGACCCTCAGTGACCATTATGGATCCACAGTGAACATTGTGAATCCACAGTGACCATTATGGACCCACAGTGACCATTGTGGACCCACAGTGACCATTGTTGACCCTCAGTGACCATTATGGATCCACAGTGAACATTGTGAATCCACAGTGACCATTATGGATATGCAGTGACCATTGTGGACCGACAGTGACCATTGTGGACCCGCAGTGACCATTGTGGACCCACAGTAACAATTATGGATCCGAAGTGACCATTTTGGACCCTCAGTGACCATTATGGACTCTCAGTGACCATTGTGGACCCACAGTCACCATTGTGGATGCTCAGTGACCATTATGGATCTGCAGTGACCATTGTGGACCCAGAGTGACCATTATGGACCCTCAGTGACCATTGTGGACCCACAGTCACCATTGTGGACCCTCAGTGCCCATTGCGGACCCTCAGTGACCACTGTGGACCCGCAGTGACCATGGTGGATCCACAGTGACCATTGTGGACTCTCAGTGACCATTATGGACCTGAAGTGACCATTGTGGACCCTCAGTGATCATTATGGTCCCACAGTAACCATTGCGGGTCTGCAGTGAACATTGTGGACCCACAGTGGCCATTGTGGACCAACAGTGACCATTGTGGACCCTCAGTGACCATTGTGTATCTGCAGTGACCATTGTGGACCCTCAGTGATCATTGCGGACCCACAGTGACCATTGTGGACCTGCAGTGACAATTGTGGATCTGCAGTGACCATTGTGGACCCTCAGGGACCATTATGGATCTGCAGTGACCATTGTGGACCCTCAGTGACCATTGTGGACCCTCAGGGACCATTAAGGATCTGCAGTGACCATTGTGGATCCGCAGTGACCATTATGGATCTGCAGTGACCATTGTGGACCCTCAGTGACCATTGTGGATCTGCAGTGACCATTGTGGACCCTCAGGGACCATTATGGATCTGCAGTGACCATTGTGGACCCTCAGTGACCATTGTGGACCCTCGGTGACCATTGTGGACCCTCAGTGACCATTGTGAATCCGCAGTGACCATTGTGGACCCACAGTGACCATTGTGGATCCGCAGTGACCATTGTGGATTTGCAGTGACCATTGTGGACCCTCAGTGGCCATTGTGGACCCTCGGTGACCATTGTGGACCCTCAGTGACCATTGTGAATCCGCAGTGACCATTGTGGACCCACAGTGACCATTGTGGATCCGCAGTGACCATTGTGGATCTGCAGTGACCATTGTGGACCCTCAGTGACCATTGTGGATCTGCAGTGACCATTGTGAATCCGCAGTGACCATTGTGGACCCACAGTGACCATTGTGGATCCGCAGTGACCATTGTGGATCTGCAGTGACCATTGTGGACCCTCAGTGGCCATTGTGGACCCTCGGTGACCATTGTGGACCCTCAGTGACCATTGTGAATCCGCAGTGACCATTGTGGACCCACAGTGACCATTGTGGATCCGCAGTGACCATTGTGGATCTGCAGTGACCATTGTGGACCCTCAGTGACCATTGTGGATCTGCAGTGACCATTGTGAATCGGCAGTGACCATTGTGGACCTCAGTGACCATTGCGGATCCGCAGTGACCATTGTGGACCTCAGTGACCATTGTGGATCCGCAGTGACCATTGTGGACCCTCAGTGGCCATAACGGATCTGCAGTGACCATTCTGGACCGACAGTGACCATTGCGTACACTCAATGACCATTGTGGACACTCAATGACCATTGTGGACTCTCAGTGACCATTGTGAACGCACAGTGACCATTGTGGATCTGCAGTGACCATTGTGGGCCCTCAGTGACCAGTATCGATCTGCAGTGACCATTGTGGGCCCTCAGTGACCATTATGGACTCACAGTGACCATTGTGGACCCAGAGTGACCATTATGGATATACAATGACCATTGTGAACCCTCAGTGAACATTATGGACACACAGTGACCATTATGAATCCGCAGTGACCATTGTGGATGCTCAGTGACCATTGTGGACCTGCAGTGACAATTATGGACTCTCAGTGACCATTATGGATATACAGTGACCACTGTGAACCCTCAGTGAACATTGTGGACCCACAGTGACCATTGTTGACCCTCAGTGACCATTGTGGACCCTCAGTGACCATTATGGATCCACAGTGACCATTGTGGACCCTCAGTGACCATTGTGGACCCACAGTGACCATTGTGGATCTGCAGTGACCATTGCGGACCCTCAGTGACCATTATGGACTCTCAGTGACCATTGTGGACCCACAGTGACCATTATGGATCCGCAGTGACCATTGTGGACCCTCAGTGACCATTGTGGACCCACAGTGACCATTGTGGATCTGCAGTGACCATTGTGGACCCTCAGTGACCATTATGGACGCTCAGTGACCATTGTGGACCCACAGTGACCATTGGGGAGCTGCAGTGACCATTGTCGGCCCTCAGTGACCATTATGGACTCTCAGTGACCATTGTGGTCCATAGTGACCATTGTGGACCCACAGTGACCATTGTGGATCTGCAGTGACCATTGTGGGCCCTCAGTGACCATTATGGACTCTCAGTGACCATTGTGGACCCACAGTGACCATTGTGGGCCCTCAGTGACCATTATGGACTCTCAGTGACCATTGTGGACCCACAGTGACCATTGTGGATCTGCAGTGACCATTGTGGGCCCTCAGTGACCATTATGGACTCTCAGTGACCATTGTGGACCCACAGTGACCATTGTGGATCTGCAGTGACCATTGTGGGCCCTCAGTGACCATAACGGATCTGCAGTGACCATTCTGGACCGACAGTGACCATTCTGGATCCACAGTGGCCATTATGGATCCGCAGTGACCATTGTGGATCTGCAGTGACCATTGTGGACCCTCAGTGACCATAACGGATCTGCAGTGACCATTCTGGACCGACAGTGACCATTGTGTACACTCAATGACCATTGTGGACACTCAATGACCATTGTGGACCCTCAGTGACCATTGTCGATCCGCAGTGACCATTGTGAACCCTCAGTGACCATTATGGACTCTCAGTGACCATTGTGGACCCACAGTGACCATTATGGACTCTCAGTGACCATTGTGGACCCTCAGTGACCATTATGGATATACAATGACCATTGTGAACGTTCAGTGACCATTGTGGACCCACAGTGAACATTATGGATATACAGTGACCATTGTGAACCTTCAGTGAACATTGTGGACACACAGTGACCATTGTTGACCCTCAGTGACCATTGTGGACCCTCAGTGACCATTATGGATCCACAGTGAACATTGTGAATCCACAGTGACCATTATGGACCCACAGTGACCATTGTGGACCCACAGTGACCATTGTTGACCCTCAGTGACCATTATGGATCCACAGTGAACATTGTGAATCCACAGTGACCATTATGGATATGCAGTGACCATTGTGGACCGACAGTGACCATTGTGGACCCGCAGTGACCATTGTGGACCCACAGTAACAATTATGGATCCGAAGTGACCATTTTGGACCCTCAGTGACCATTATGGACTCTCAGTGACCATTGTGGACCCACAGTCACCATTGTGGATGCTCAGTGACCATTATGGATCTGCAGTGACCATTGTGGACCCAGAGTGACCATTATGGACCCTCAGTGACCATTGTGGACCCACAGTCACCATTGTGGACCCTCAGTGCCCATTGCGGACCCTCAGTGACCACTGTGGACCCGCAGTGACCATGGTGGATCCACAGTGACCATTGTGGACTCTCAGTGACCATTATGGACCTGAAGTGACCATTGTGGACCCTCAGTGATCATTATGGTCCCACAGTAACCATTGCGGGTCTGCAGTGAACATTGTGGACCCACAGTGGCCATTGTGGACCCACAGTGACCATTGTGGACCCTCAGTGACCATTGTGTATCTGCAGTGACCATTGTGGACCCTCAGTGATCATTGCGGACCCACAGTGACCATTGTGGACCTGCAGTGACAATTGTGGATCTGCAGTGACCATTGTGGACCCTCAGGGACCATTATGGATCTGCAGTGACCATTGTGGACCCTCAGTGACCATTGTGGACCCTCAGGGACCATTAAGGATCTGCAGTGACCATTGTGGATCCACAGTGACCATTATGGATCTGCAGTGACCATTGTGGACCCTCAGTGACCATTGTGGATCTGCAGTGACCATTGTGGACCCTCAGGGACCATTATGGATCTGCAGTGACCATTGTGGACCCTCAGTGACCATTGTGGATCCACAGTGACCATTGTGGACCCACAGTGACCATTATGGATCTGCAGTGACCATTGTGGAACCTCAGTGACCATTGTGGATCCACAGTGACCATTGTGGACCCTCAGTGACCATTGTGGACCCACATTGACCATTGTGGACCCTCAGGGACCATTAAGGATCTGCAGTGACCATTGTGGATCCGCAGTGACCATTATGGATCTGCAGTGACCATTGTGGACCATCAGGGACCATTATGGATCTGCAGTGACCATTGTGGACCCTCAGTGACCATTGTGGATCCACAGTGACCATTGTGGACCCACAGTGACCATTATGGATCTGCAGTGACCATTGTGGAACCTCAGTGACCATTGTGGATCCACAGTGACCATTGTGGACCCTCAGTGACCATTGTGGACCCACATTGACCATTGTGGACCCTCAGGGACCATTAAGGATCTGCAGTGACCATTGTGGATCCGCAGTGACCATTATGGATCTGCAGTGACCATTGTGGACCCACAGTGAACATTATGGATCTGCAGTGACCATTGTGGAACCTCAGTGACCATTGTGGATCCGCAGTGACCATGGTGGATCTGCAGTGACCATTGTGGACCCTCAGTGACCATTGTGGATCCACAGTGACCATTGTGGACCCACAGTGACCATTATGGATCTGCAGTGACCATTGTGGAACCTCAGTGACCATTGTGGATCCACAGTGACCATTGTGGACCCTCAGGGACCATTAAGGATCTGCAGTGACCATTGTGGACCCTCAGTGACCATTATGGATCTGCAGTGACCATTGTGGGCCCTCAGTGACCATTAAGGATCTGCAGTGACCATTGTGGACCCTCAGTGACCATTATGGATCTGCAGTGACCATTGTGGGCCCTCAGTGACCATTGTGGATCTGCAGTGACCATTGTGGACCCTCAGTGACGATATTGGATACACAGTGACCATTGTGGACTCACAGTGACCATTATGGATCTGCAGTGAACATTGTGGAGACTCAGTGACCATTGTGGATCTGCAGTGACCATTGTTGTCCCTCAGTGACCATTCTGAACCCTCAGTGAACATTGTGGATCCACAGTGACCATTGTGGACCCTCAGTGACCATTGTGGATCTGCAGTGACCATTGTGGACCCTCAGTGACCATTGTGGACCCGCAGTGACCATTATGGATCTGCAGTGACCATTGTGGGCCCTCAGTGACCATTGTGGATCTGCAGTGACCATTGTGGACCCTCAGTGACGATATTGGATACACAGTGACCATTGTGGACTCACAGTGACCATTATGGACCTGCAGTGACCATTGTGGAGACTCAGTGACCATTGTGGATCTGCAGTGACCATTGTTGTCCCTCAGTGACCATTTTGAACCCTCAGTGAACATTGTGGATCCACAGTGACCATTGTGGACCCTCAGTGACCATTGTGGATCTGCAGTGACCATTGTGGACCCTCAGTGACCATTGTGGATCTGCAGTGACCATTGTGGACCCTCAGTGACGATATTGGATACACAGTGACCATTGTGGACCCACAGTGACCATTGTGGACCCTCAGTGACCATTGTTGACCCACAGTGACCATTGTGGACCCACAGTGGCCTTTATGGATCTGCAGTGACCATTGCGGACCCTCAGTGCCCATTATGGATCCGCAGTGACCATTGTGGATCCGCAGTGACCATTGTGGACTCTCAGTGACCATTGTGGACCTGAAGTGACCATTGTGGACTCTCAGTGACCATTATGGTCCCACAATAACCATTGCGGATCTGCAGTGAGCATTGTGGACCCACAGTGGCCAATATGGATCCGCAGTGACCATTGTGGACCCTCAGTGACGATTGTGGATACACAGTGACCATTATAGACCCACAGTGACCATTGTGGAACCTCAGTGACCATTGTGGACGTCCAGTGAAAATTATGGATCCGCAGTGACCAGTGTGGACACTCAGTGACCATTGTGAATCCACAGTGACCATTGTGGACCCACAGTTACCCTTATGGAACTGCAGTGACCATTGAGGACCCGTAGTGACCATGGTGGATCCACAGTAACCATTGTGGACTCTCAGTGACCATTATGGATCTGCAGTGACCATTGTGGACTCTCAGTGACCATTATGGATCTGCAGTGACCATTGCGGACACTCAGTGATCATTGTGGATCTGCAGTGACCATTATAGACCCACAGTGACCATTGTGGACCCACAGTGACCATTGTGGACCCTATGTGACCATTATGGACCCCCAGTGACCATTGTGGACCTTCAGTAACCATTGTAGACCCACAGTGACCATTGTGGAACCTCAATGACCATTGTGGACGTCCAGTGAAAATTATGGATCCGCAGTGACCATTGTGGATGCGCAGTGAGCATTGTGGATCCGCAGTGACCATTGTGGACCCTCAGTGACCATTGTGGACCCACAGTGACCATTGTGGATCTGCAGTGACCATTAAGGATCTGCAGTGACCATTGAGGACCCGTAGTGACCATGGTGGATCCACAGTAACCATTGTGGACTCTCAGTGACCATTATGGATCTGCAGTGACCATTGTGGACTCTCAGTGACCATTATGGATCTGCAGTGACCATTGCGGACACTCAGTGATCATTGTGGATCTGCAGTGACCATTATAGACCCACAGTGACCATTGTGGACCCACAGTGACCATTGTGGACCCTATGTGACCATTATGGACCCCCAGTGACCATTGTGGACCTTCAGTAACCATTGTAGACCCACAGTGACCATTGTGGAACCTCAATGACCATTGTGGACGTCCAGTGAAAATTATGGATCCGCAGTGACCATTGTGGATGCGCAGTGAGCATTGTGGATCCGCAGTGACCATTGTGGACCCTCAGTGACCATTGTGGACCCACAGTGACCATTGTGGATCTGCAGTGACCATTAAGGATCTGCAGTGACCATTGTGGACCCTCAGTGACCATTATGGATCCGCAGTGACCATTATGGATATACAGTGACCATTGTTGACCCACAGTGACCATTGTGGACCCACAGTGACCATTGTTGACCCACAGTGACCATTGAGGACCCACAGTGGCCTTTATGGATCTGCCGTGACCATTGCGGACCCTCAGTGACCATTGTGGACCCGTAGTGACCATGGTGGATCCACAGTGACCATTGTGGACTCTCAGAGACGATGGTGGATCCTCAGTGACCATTGTGGACGCTCAGTGACCATGGTGGATCCACGGTGACCATTGTGGACTCTCAGTGACCATTGTGGACCTGAAGTGTCCATTGTGGACCCTCAGTGACCATTATGGTCCCACAGTAACCATTGCGGATCTGCAGTGACCATTGTGGGCCCTCAGTGACCATTATCGATCTGCAGTGACCATTATGGAGACTCAGTGACCATTGTGGATCCTCAGTGACCATTATGGACCTGCAATGACCATTATGGACCCTCAGTGACCATTGTGGACCCACAGTGACCATTATGGACCCTCAGTGACCATTGTGGACCCTCAGTGACCATTGTGGATCTGCAGTGACCATTGTGGGCCCCCAGTGACCATTATCGATCTGCAGTGACCATTGTGGACCCACAGTGACCATTGTAAATCCGCAGTGACCATTGTGGACCCTCAGTGACTATTGTGTATCCTCAGTGACCATTGTCGATCTGCAGTGACCACTATGGATCCGCAGTGACCATTGTGGACCCTCAGTGACCATTATGGACCCTCAGTGACCATTGTGGACCCTCAGTGACAATTATGGAAACGCAGTGACCAGTGTGGACACTCAGTGACCATTGTGGACCCACAATGACCATTGTGGACCCACAGTGACAATTATGGACTCTCAGTGACCATTGTGGATCTGCAGTGACCCTTGTGGACCCTCAGTGACCATTGTGGATCCTCAGTGACCATTGTGGACCCACAGTGACCATTGTGGATCTGCAGTGACCATTGTGGACCCTCAGTGACCATTATGGACTCTCAGTGACCATTGTGGACCCGCAGTGACCATGGTGGATCCTCAGTGACCATTGTGCACCCGCAGTGACCATTGTGGACCCTCAGTGACAATTATGGACTCTCAGTGACCATTATGGATATACAGTGACTATTGTGAACCCTCAGTGAACATTGTGGACCCACAGTGACCATTGTTGACCCTCAGTGACCATTGTGGACCCTCAGTGACCATTATGGACTCTCAGTGACCATTGTGGACCCACAGTGACCATTGTGGATCTGCAGTGACCATTGTGGAGACTCAGTGACCATTATGGACTCTCAGTGACCATTGTGGACCCACAGTGACCATTGTGGATCTGCAGTGACCATTGTGGAGACTCAGTGACCATTATGGACTCTCAGTGACCATTGTGGACCCACAGTGACCATTGTGGATCTGCAGTGACCATTGTGGAGACTCAGTGACCATTGTGGATCTGCAGTGACCATTGTTGTCCCTCAGTGACCATTGTGGATCTGCAGTGACCATTGTGGACCCTCAGTGACCATTATGGACTCTCAGTGACCATTGTGGACCCACAGTGACCATTGTGGATCTGCAGTGACCATTGTGGAGACTCAGTGACCATTGTGGATCTGCAGTGACCATTGTTGTCCCTCAGTGACCATTGTGGACCCTCAGTGAACATTGTGGACCCACAGTGACCATTATGGACTCTCAGTGACCATTGTGGACCCACAGTGACCATTGTGGACCCTCAGTGACTATTGTGGACCCTCAGTGACCATTATGGATCCACAGTGAACTTTGTGAATCCACAGTGACCATTATGGATATACAGTGACCATTGTTGTCCCTCAGTGACCATTGTGGACCCTCAGTGACCATTGTGGACCCTCAGTGAACATTGTGAATCCACAGTGACCATTATGGATATACAGTGACCATTGTTGTCCCTCAGTGACCATTGTGGACCCTCAGTGACCATTGTTGTCCCTCAGTGACCATTGTGGACCCTCAGTGACCATTATGGATATACAGTGACCATTGTTGACTCACAGTGACCATTGTGGACCCACAGTGACGATGGTGGATACACAGTGACCATTATGGATCTGCAGTGACCAGTGTGGACCCTCAGTGACCATTGTGGAACCGCAGTGACTATTGTGGACCATCAGTGATCATTATGGATCCGCAGTGACCATTGTGGACCCTCAGTGACCATTGTGTATCTGCAGTGACCATTGTGGACCCTCAATGACCATTGTGGACTCTCAGTGACCATTGTGGATCCGCAGTGACCATTGTGGACACTCAGTGACCATTATGGATCTGCAGTGACTATTGTGGACCCACAGTGACCATTGTGGTCCCGCAGTGAACATTGTGGATCCTCAGTGACAATTATGTATCTGCAGTGACCGTTGTGGACCCTCAATGACCATTGTGGACACTCAGTGACCATTGTGGACCCACAATGACCATTGTGGACCCTCAGTGACCATTATGGATCCACAGTGAACATTGTGAATCCACAGTGACCATTGTGGACCTGCAGTGACCAGTGTGGACACTCAGTGACCATTGTGGACCCTCAGTGACCCTTATGGAACTGCAGTGAACATTGTGGACCCACAGTGACCATTGTTGACCCACAGTGACCATTGTGGAACCTCAGTGACCATTATGGATCCACAGTGACCATTGTGAATCCTCAGTGACCATTGTGGACCCGCAGTGACCATGGTGGATCCACAGTGACCATTGTGGACTCTCAGTGACCATTGTGGATCTGCAGTGACCATTATGGACCTGAAGTGAACATTGTGGACCCACAGTGGCCATTATGGATCCGCAGTGACCATTGTGGATCCTCAGTGAACATTGTGGATCTGCAGTGACCATTGTGGACCCTCAGTGATGATTGTGGACCCTCAGTGACCATTGTGGACGCTCAGTGACCATTATAGACCCACAGTGACAATTGTGGACCCTCAGTGACGATTGTGGATACACAGTGACCATTATAGACCCATAGTGACCATTATAGACCCACAGTGACGATGGTGGATCCACAGTGGCCATTGTGGACCCACAGTGACCATTATGGACCCCCAGTGACCATTGTGGACCCTCAGTGACCATTGTAGACCCTCAGTGACCATTGTGGATCTGCAGTGACCATTGTGGAACCTCAGTGACCATTGTGGACGTCCAGTGAAAATTATGGATCTGCATTGACCATTGTGGATCCGCAGTGACGATTGTGGACCCTCAGTGACATTATGAATCCGCAGTGACCATTGTGGATCCGCAGTGACCATTGTGGACCCTCAGTGACCATTGTGGATCCGCAGTGACCATTGTGGACCTCAGTGACCATTGTGAATCCGCAGTGACCATTGTGGACCCTCAGGGACCATTGTGTATCCTCAATGACCATTGTTGATCTGCAGTGACCATTGTGGACCCTCAGTGACCATTGTGGCTCCGCAGTGACCATTGTGGACCTGCAGTGACCATTGTGGACCCTCAGTGACCATAACGGATCTGCAGTGACCATTCTGGACCGACAGTGACCATTGTGTACACTCAATGACCATTGTGGACCCTCAGTGACCATTGTCGATCCGCAGTGATCATTGTGGCCGCTCAGTGACCATTGTGGACCCACAGTGGCCATTATGGATCCAAGTGACCATTGTGGACCCTCAGTGACCATTGTGGATCTGCAGTGACCATTGTGGGCCCTCAGTGACCATTATCGATCTGCAGTGACCATTATGGAGACTCAGTGACCATTGTGGATCCTCAGTGACCATTATGGACCTGCAATGACCATTATGGACCCTCAGTGACCATTGTGGACCCACTGTGACCATTATGGACCCTCAGTGACCATTGTGGACCCACAGTGACCATTGTGGATCTGCAGTGACCATTGTGGGCCCCCAGTGACCATTATCGATCTGCAGTGACCATTGTGGACCCACAGTGACCATTGTAAATCCGCAGTGACCATTGTGGACCCTCAGTGACTATTGTGTATCCTCAGTGACCATTGTCGATCTGCAGTGACCACTATGGATCCGCAGTGACCATTGTGGACCCTCAGTGACCATTATGGACCCTCAGTGACCATTGTGGACCCTCAGTGACAATTATGGAAACGCAGTGACCAGTGTGGACACTCAGTGACCATTGTGGACCCACAATGACCATTGTGGACCCACAGTGACAATTATGGACTCTCAGTGACCATTGTGGATCTGCAGTGACCCTTGTGGACCCTCAGTGACCATTGTGGATCCTCAGTGACCATTGTGGACCCACAGTGACCATTGTGGATCTGCAGTGACCATTGTGGACCCTCAGTGACCATTATGGACTCTCAGTGACCATTGTGGACCCGCAGTGACCATGGTGGATCCTCAGTGACCATTGTGCACCCGCAGTGACCATTGTGGACCCTCAGTGACAATTATGGACTCTCAGTGACCATTATGGATATACAGTGACTATTGTGAACCCTCAGTGAACATTGTGGACCCACAGTGACCATTGTTGACCCTCAGTGACCATTGTGGACCCTCAGTGACCATTATGGACTCTCAGTGACCATTGTGGACCCACAGTGACCATTGTGTATCTGCAGTGACCATTGTGGAGACTCAGTGACCATTGTGGATCTGCAGTGACCATTGTTGTCCCTCAGTGACCATTGTGGACCCTCAGTGACCATTGTGGACCCTCAGTGACCATTGTGGAGCCTCAGTGACCATTGTGGATCTGCAGTGACCATTGTGGACCCACAGTAACAATTATGGATCTGAAGTGACCATTTTGGACCCTCAGTGACCATTATGGATATACAGTGACCATTGTGAACCCTCAGTGAACATTGTGGACCCACAGTGACCATTTTGGACCCTCAGTGACCATTATGGATATACAGTGACCATTGTGGACCCACAGTAACAATTATGGATCCGAAGTGACCATTTTGGACCCACAGTGACCATTGTAAATCCGCAGTGACCATTGTGGACCCTCAGTGACTATTGTGTATCCTCAGTGACCCATTGTCGATCTGCAGTGACCACTATGGATCCGCAGTGACCATTGTGGACCCTCAGTGACCATTATGGACCCTCAGTGACCATTGTGGACCCTCAGTGACAATTATGGAAACGCAGTGACCAGTGTGGACACTCAGTGACCATTGTGGACCCACAATGACCATTGTGGACCCACAGTGACAATTATGGACTCTCAGTGACCATTGTGGATCTGCAGTGACCCTTGTGGACCCTCAGTGACCATTGTGGATCCTCAGTGACCATTGTGGACCCACAGTGACCATTGTGGATCTGCAGTGACCATTGTGGACCCTCAGTGACCATTATGGACTCTCAGTGACCATTGTGGACCCGCAGTGACCATGGTGGATCCTCAGTGACCATTGTGCACCCGCAGTGACCATTGTTGACCCTCAGTGACAATTATGGACTCTCAGTGACCATTATGGATATACAGTGACTATTGTGAACCCTCAGTGAACATTGTGGACCCACAGTGACCATTGTTGACCCTCAGTGACCATTGTGGACCCTCAGTGACCATTGTTGACCCTCAGTGACCATTGTGGACCCTCAGTGACCATTATGGACTCTCAGTGACCATTGTGGACCCACAGTGACCATTGTGGATCTGCAGTGACCATTGTGGAGACTCAGTGACCATTGTGGATCTGCAGTGACCATTGTTGTCCCTCAGTGACCATTGTGGACCCTCAGTGAACATTGTGGACCCTCAGTGACCATTATGGACCCTCAGTGACCATTGTGGACCCTCAGTGACCATTGTGGATCTGCAGTGACCATTGTGGACCCACAGTAACAATTATGGATCCGAAGTGACCATTTTGGACCCTCAGTGACCATTATGGATATACAGTGACCATTGTGAACCCTCAGTGAACATTGTGGACCCACAGTGACCATTTTGGACCCTCAGTGACCATTATGGATATACAGTGACCATTGTGGACCCACAGTAACAATTATGGATCCGAAGTGACCATTTTGGACCCACAGTGACCATTGTGGATCCTCAGTGACCATTGTGGACGCTCAGTGACCATTGTGGATCTGCAGTGACTATTGTGGACCATCAGTGACCATTATGGATCCGCAGTGACCATTGTGGACCCTCAGTAACGATTGTGGAGCCGCAGTGACTATTGTGGACCCTCAGTGACCATTGTGGAGCCGCAGTGACCATTGTGGACCCTCAGTGACCATTATGGAACCGGAGTGACCAGTGTGGACACTCAGTGACCATTGTGGACCCTCAGTGACCATTATGTATCTGCAGTGACCATTGTGTATCTGCAGTGACCAGTGTGGACCCTCAGTGACCATTGTGGAACCGCAGTGACTATTGTGGACCCTCAGTGACCATTATGTAACCGCAGTGACCAGTGTGTACACTCAGTGAACATTGTGGATCCTCAGTGACAATTATGTATCTGCAGTGACCATTGTGGATCTGCAGTGACCATTGTGGACCCTCAATGACCATTTTGGACACTCAGTGACCATTGTGGACCCACAATGACCATTGTGGACCCTCAGTGACCATTATGGATCCACAGTGAACATTGTGAATCCACAGTGACCATTGTGGACCCGCAGTGACCAGTGTGGACACTCAGTGACCATTGTGGACCCTCAGTGAACATTGTGGACCCACAGTGACCATTGTTGACCCACAGTGACCATTGTGGAACCTCAGTGACCATTATGGATCCACAGTGACCATTGTGGACCCTCAGTGAACATTGTGGATCTGCAGTGACCATTGTGGACCCTCAGTGACGATTGTGGACCCTCAGTGATGATGGTGGATCCTCAGTGACCATTGTGGATGCTCAGTGACCATTATAGACCCACAGTGACAATTGTGGACCCTCAGTGACGATTGTGGATACACAGTGACCATTATAGACCCATAGTGACCATTATAGACCCACAGTGACGATGGTGGATCCACAGTGACCATTGTGGACCCACAGTGACCATTGTGGACCCTCAGTGACCATTGTGGATCCGCAGTGACCATTGTGGAACCTCAGTGACCATTGTGGACGTCCAGTGAAAATTATGGATCTACATTGACCATTGTGGATGCGCAGTGAGTATTGTGAATCCGCAGTGACGATTTTGGACCCTCAGTGACATTATGAATCCACAGTGACCATTGTGGATGCGCAGTGACCATTGTGGACCCTCAGTGACCATTGTGGATCCGCAGTGACCATTGTGGACCTCCGTGACCATTGTGAATCCGCAGTGACCATTGTGGACCCTCAGGGACCATTGTGTATCCTCAATGACCATTGTTGATCTGCAGTGACCATTGTGGACCCTCAGTGACCATTGTGGCTCCGCGGTGACCATTGTGGACCTGCAGTGACCATTGTGGACCCTCAGTGACCATAACGGATCTGCAGTGACCATTCTGGACCGACAGTGACCATTGTGTACACTCAATGACCATTGTGGACCCTCAGTGACCATTGTGGACCCACAGTGGCCATTATGGATCCAAGTGACCATTGTGGACCCTCAGTGACCATTGTGGATCTGCAGTGACCATTGTGGGCCCTCAGTGACCATTATCGATCTACAGTGACCATTGTGGAGACTCAGTGACCATTGTGGATCCTCAGTGACCATTATGGACCTGCAATGACCATTATGGACCCTCAGTGACCATTGTGGACCCACAGTGACCATTGTGGATCTGCAGTGACCATTGTGGGCCCTCAGTGACCATTATCGATCTGCAGTGACGATTGTGGAGACTC
The DNA here is from genome assembly GCF_037043375.1 of Chiloscyllium plagiosum. Taxonomy (NCBI): domain Eukaryota; kingdom Metazoa; phylum Chordata; class Chondrichthyes; order Orectolobiformes; family Hemiscylliidae; genus Chiloscyllium; species Chiloscyllium plagiosum. Next base: position 17,166,022 of record NW_028270171.1, on the reverse strand, counting down.
AGTGACCATTGTGGATCTGCAGTGACCATTGTGGACCCACAGTGACCCTTATGGAACTGCAGTGACCATTGTGAACCCTCAGTGAACATTGTGGACCCACAGTGACCATTGTTGACCCACAGTGACCATTGTGGAACCTCAGTGGCCTTTATGGATCCGCAGTGACCATTGCGGACCCTCAGTGACCATGGTGGATCCTCAGTGACCATTGTGGACCTGCAGTGACCATGGTGGATCCACAGTGGCCATTGTGGACTCTCAGTGACCATTATGGACCTGAAGTGACCATTATGGTCCCACAGTAACCATTGCGGATCTGCAGTGAACATTGTGGACCCACAGTGGCCATTATGGATCAGCAGTGACCATTGTGGACCCTCAGTGACGATGGTGGATCCTCAGTGACCATTGTGGATGCTCAGAGACCATTGTGGACCCGCAGTGACCATGGTGGATCCTCAGTGACCATTGTGGACCCTCAGTGACGATGGTGGAGCCTCAGTGACCATTGTGGACGCTCAGTGATCATTGTGGACCCACAGTGACCATTGTGGACCCTCAGTGACGATTGTGGATACACAGTGACCATTATAGACCCACAGTGACCATTGTGGACCCACAATGACCATTGTGGATCTGCAATGACTATTGTGGACGCTCAGTGATCATTGTGGACCCACAGTGACCATTGTGGACCCACAGTGACCATTGTGGACCCTCAGTGACCATTATGGACCCCCAGTGACCATTGTGGACCCTCAGTGACCATTGTAGACCCACAGTGACCATTGTGGACAGCCAGTGAAAATTATGGATCCGCAGTGACCATTGTGGACCCTCGGTGACCATTGTGGATCTGCAGTGACCATTGTGGACCCTCAGTGACCATTGTGGACCCTCAGTGACCATAACGGAACTGCAGTGACCATTCTGGACTGACAGTGACCATTGTGTACACTCAATGACCATTGTGGACCCTCAGTGAGCATTGTGGACCCTCAGTGACCATTGTCGATCCGCAGTGATCATTGTGGACCCTCAGTGACCATTATGGATCCGCAGTGACCATTGTGGACCCTCAGTGACCATTGTGGATCCGCAGTGACCATTGTGGATCGTCAGTGACCATTGTGGACCCACAGTGACCATTGTGGCTCTGCAGTGACCATTGTGGACCCTCAGTGACGATAACTGATCTGCAGTGACCATTATGGACCCTCAGTGATCATTGTGGATCCTCAGTGACCATTATGGACCTGCAGTGACCATTGTGGACCCGCAGTGACCATTGTGGACTCTCAGTGACCATTGTGGACCTGAAGTGACCATTGTGGACCCGCAGTGACCATTGTGGATCTGCAGTGACCATTGTGGATCTGCAGTGACCATTGTGGACCCGCAGTGACCATTGTGGATCTGCAGTGACCATTGTGGGCCCTCAGTGACCATTGTGGATCTGCAGTGACCATTGTGGGCCCTCAGTGACCATTATGGATCCTCAGTGACCATTGTGGACCCACAGTGACCATTGTGGACCCTAAGTGACCATAACGGATCTGCAGTGACCATTCTGGATGGACAGTGACCATTGTGTACACTCAATGACCATTGTGGACACTCAATGACCATTGTGGAACCTCAGTGACCATTGTCGATCCACAGTGACCATTGTGGACCCACAGTGACCATTGTGGTTCTGCAGTGACCATTGTGGACCCTCAGTAACCCTTATGGCTCTGCAGTGACCATTGTGGACCCACAGTGACCATTGTGGACCCTCAGTGACCATAACGGATCTGCAGTGACCATTCTGGACCGACAGTGACCATTGTGTACACTCAATGACCATTGTGAACCCTCAGTGACCATTGTCGATCCACAGTGACCATTATGGACCCTCAGTGAACATTGTGAATCCACAGTGACCATTATGGATATACAGTGGCCATTGTGAACCCTCAGTGACCATTGCGGATCCTCAGTGACCATTGTGGACCCACAGTGACCATTGTGGACCCTCAGTAACCCTTATGGATCCGCAGTGACCATTATGGACCCACAGTGACCATTGTGGACCCACAGTGACCATTGTGGACCCTCAGTAACCCTTATGGATCCGCAGTGATCATTGTGGACCTACAGTGACCATTGTAGAACCACTGTGACCATTGTGGACCCTCAGTGACCATTGTCGACCTACAGTGACCATTGTGGACCCTCAGTGACCATTGTGGACCCTCAGTAACCCTTATGGATCCGCAGTGACCATTATGGACCCACAGTGACCATTATGGACCCACAGTGACCATTGTGGGCCCTCAGTGACTATTGTGGATCTGCAGTGACCATTATGGATCTGCAGTGACCATTATGGACCCTCAGTGACCATTATGGATCCGCAGTGACCATTGTGGACCCACAGTGACCATTATGGATCCGCAGTGATCATTGTGGACCTACAGTGACCATTGTAGAACCACTGTGACCATTGTGGACCCTCAGTGACCATTGTCGACCTACAGTGACCATTGTGGACCCTCAGTGACCATTGTGGATCCGCAGTGACCATTGTGGACGGACAGTGACTAATGTTTCTGCAGTGACCATTGTGGACCCTCAGTGACCATTGTGGACCCACAGTGACCATTGTGGACCCTCAGTGACCATAGTGGATCCTCAGTGACCATTATGGCTCCGCAGTGACCATTGTGGTCCCTCAGTGACAATTATGGATCTGCAGTGACCTTTGTGCACCCACAGTGACCATTGTGGATCCGCAGTGACCATTGTGGACGGACAGTGACTAATGTTTCTGCAGTGACCATTGTGGACCCTCAGTGACCATTGTGGACCCACAGTGACCATTGTGGAACCTCAGTGACCATTTTAAGTTATCAGTGACGATTAGAAACACACAGTGATTAGTAATATAGTGCGTTGTCAGGCAGCCTATGGTAACTCACACATTACAATGTGGTCGTCTGACAAGAATTGAATGAATCTCAACAACTTACATTTGCTTAACAACATTCACGTGTGTCACAAAAGGCACTCTCTCAAGAATAAGGATTTGAAACAGTTAATGTCTGGAGCAGTGCAATACCTCCCACTTTGATGATGTTAACAATCTCATGAAGGAGAGACAGGAACTTTGTAGTCTCAACAGAATTACTCATACTTCACCAAAGCAGTGTATGGTTCCTTAATATGTAACAAACTGATTATTAAACAACCCCTCCCCGAGCTAACCAAACAGATTATATTTGCCAGCCTGGTGATGGTATGGGTATAGGTTTTTCAGATACAGTATGGATTACAAACAGTCTGGTTCAGTAACTCACCCTTTTGACTGTACTTCCTTGTCAACAATCACTCGTTCCCCTCCAAGCCACTCCCCATCCTGACTTGGGTATATATCACCGTTGTTTTGGTGTCCCTGGATCAAAATCCTGGAATTCCCTCCCTGAGGACATTGTGGGTCAACCCACAGCAGGTGGACTGCAGCTGTTCAAGAAGGCAGCTCACCCCCACCTTCTCAAGGGGGCAACTAGGGACGGGTAATAAATGCCGAGCCCGGCCATATACACCTTATCCCATGAACGAATAGAGGCGCTGGAGTAGAAGCACAGAATATAGGAACAGGAGTAGGCCATTCAGCCTCTCAAGCCTGCTCCAAATAATGGGATAGAAGGAGAATGACAAAATCAAAGTTTCCACATGAGGAGTGAAACAATAAATAAAAACTTCATCTTCGGTTCCACGTTGAGAGTGAAACATGGATAGAATTGTGGACCATCAAAAAGATAATGTGGTTATTTTTAATATCCTTCCATTTATTAGTTATTGGTGTTGAGGTAAAATAATGCACAACTGATGGTGAAACGTCACCCGATTGGCTGACAAAACGATCGCTCGCTTGACAGTTGGCTGTGGGAAGATGGCCACCATTCATCCACGGGACAAGGGAGTCGCTAAGCAGGCAGCATTCATTGCCCATCCCTCATTGGCCAGAGGGCGGTTAAGAGTGGGAGGAAGTGAGGACTGCAGATGCTGGAGATCAGAGTCGAGAGTGTGTTGCTGGAAAAGCGCAGCAGGTCAGGCAGCATCCGAGGAGCAGGAGAATCAAAATTTCAGGCATAAGCCCTTCATCAGGAATGAGGCTTGTGGGCCACGAGGCTGAGAGATAAATGGGGGGGGGGGGGGGGGGGGGGCTGGGAGGAAGGTAGCTGGGAATGTGATAGGTTGATGAGGATGAAGGTTATAGGTCAGTAGGGTGGAGGAGGATGGAGCAGATAGATGGGAAAGATGATGGACAGGTCAAGAGGGCGGTGCTGAGTTGGAGGTTTGGGACAGTTATAATGTGGGGGGAGGGTAAATGAGGAAGCTGTTGAAATCCACATTGATCCCATGTGGTTGCAGGGTCCCAAGGTGGAAGATGAGGTGTTCTTCATCCAGGCATCGGGTGGTTAGGGTTTGGCAATGAAGGAGGCCCAGGACCTGCATGTCCTTGAAGGAGTGGGAGGGACAGTTGAAGTGTTCAGCCGCAGGGCAGTGGGGTTGGTTGGTGGGGGTGTCGTGTCCCAGAGATGTTCTCTGAAACCATCTGCAAAAAGGCCTCCTGTCTCCCCGATGTAGAGGAGACCCCACCGGGTGCAACCGATACAGTAGATGACATTGGTGGAGGTGCAGGTAAATTTCTGACGGATGTGGAAGGATCCCTTGGGGCCTTGGACGGAGGTGAGGGAGTGGTGTAGTCGCAAGTTTTACACTTCCTGCAGTGGCAGGGGAAGGTGCCGGGAGTGGGGTGTGGGCTGGTGGGGGCATGGGTTTGGAAGGTACTATCTGACAATCTTTGGTGAATTTCTGCAGTGTGGATAGTACACACTGCTGCTACTGAGGGTCGGTGGTGGAGGGAGTGGATGCTTGTGGATGTGGTGCCAATCAAGTGGGCTGCTTTGTCCTGGATGGTGCCAAGCTTCTTGAACGTTGTTGGAGCTGCCCCCATCCAGACAAATGCTCACTTTTTGAGCTTGCACAGCCCTCTGTGATAGAGAATTCTGAACTATCCCTACTCTCCTTGAGTGAAGAGGTTTCTCCTCATCTTGGTCTTAAGTGGTGAGCCCTTTAACCTGTGATCATCTGCCCAGGTTTTAAACTCATCAGCCAAGGGAAATAGCTCATCCAGATCCACCCATAACATTTAAAAGACATCTGGATGGGTATATGAATAGGAAGGGTTTAAAGGGATATGGGTCAAGTGCTGGCAGATGGGACTGGATTCGGTTGGGATACCTAGTCAGCATGGACGGGTTGGACCGAAGGGTCTGCTTCCGTGCTGTGTATCTCTGTGACCTCTAAGAGGTTTGTAAGTTTCAATGAGATCACCTTTCAGTCTTCGAAAGTCTAGTGATTATGTTCTCAGTTTCTTCAATCCCTCTATCCCAGGGATTAACCTGGTCACCCTCCATTACACTTTGCCGAGGCAGCTATATCCTTCCTTCTCGAAGGATCCATGACTCCCGATGTGCAATGGAGGAGAAACAGGTGGGTGAGCTTGCACACACACTGGTGTTAGAACATGCAGCCTAAACCACTGGTAACTGCAGGGGTTTAATGCTAGATCTGTTAGTGTCCATGCGTGAGGCCTGGGGTCCACTGCAAAAGGGAGAACACTTGCCTCAGCCTGCCAGGCAGAGAGGTGATGAACGGGAATACTATCTGTCGGTTTCATTGGCTCTGACTCCCATTCTGGGTTGGGTCGCGGGTGACTGCTGGGATTTGTTGGTTTTACTTCAGTTTACAACGAGCCGAGCTGCGTCAGCTCACTTCATCCAGAAGCAAAATACACAAGAGAGGATGCTGGGAAATGGTTTAGATTCACAGGGAATGATGGGAGACAGTCCAGATTCACATAAGATGCTGGGATATGGTTCAGATTCACAGAGGATGCTGGGAAATGGTTCAGATTTACAGAGGATTCCGGGAAATGATTCGGATTTACAGAGGATGCTGGGAAATGGTTCAGATTTACAGAGGACGCTGGGAAATAGTTCAGATTTACAGAGGATGCTGGGAAATGGTTCAGGTTTACAGAGTATGCTGGGAAATAGTTCAGATTTACACAGTATGCTGGGAAATGGTTCAAACTCACAGGGAATGCTGGGAAATGAGTCTAATTCACAGATTGTGCTGCAAAATTAGAAAGGCTGATGGGAAATTGTAAGTGTGCAGAACAGGTTTACAAGAACAGTTTCAGGGATGAAACTCTTTAGTTATGAGGTAAGATTGGTGAGATTAGGACTGTTTCTCTTGGAGAGGAGAAGGCTAAAGAGGAGATTTGATAAAGTTTTCAAAATCAGGAGGGTCTTGATAGAGTGAATAGGTGGAAACTGTTCCTATTTGTAAATGCACTGAGGATCAGAGGCCATAGTCTTAAAGTGAACAGAAGCAAATATGAGGAGAATAGAGTCAAGAGTGTGGCGCTGGAAAAGCACAGCAGGTCAGGCAGCATCCGAGGAGCAGGAGACGTTTCGGGCATAAGCCCACCCGAAATGTTGATTCTCCTGCTCCTTTGATACTGCCTGACCTGCTGTGCTTTTCCAGCACCCCACTCTCGACTCTAATCTCCAGCATCTGCAGCCCTCCCTTTCTCCCCATGAGGGGAATAGAAACAGTTTTACACAGCGAGTGGTTAATACACCACCTGGAAATGTGGTGGAGGCAGGTTCAGTTGGGGCATTCAAGGGGGCGTTGTTTAAACGGAAATAATGTGAAGGCTTATGATGAGATTGACCCTCGGCCAAAACGCACCGAGAGCCAGTGCAGACATGATGGGCTGAATAGCCTCCTTCTGGACTGTAATTCACTGAGAGCCAGGAACCGAGTGTAAACAATAGGATAGTTTGGACTTTAAATTGAAGATGACCTGCCTGTTGCTGTGACTGCATTTAGAAAACCTGAAATGAAAGCAATAATAGGAAAAAATGTGATGAATTAATTTACCTGAAATTATTGCAATTCTGTAAAGGGCTCCTTGCGGTACTTTCATTGAAAACAGCTCATGTATTCTCATCGAATGACTTGTCCATAGAGTTATCGAAACTATATAGAAGGTACATCCAGTTATCTAGGAGAAAGTGTGGACTGCAGATGCTGGAGATCAGAGTGGAAAAGCATAGCAGGTCAGGCAGCATCCGAGGAGCAGGAGAGTCGACATGGAAAAGTGCAGTAGGTCAGGCATCCAGTTATCTGATTGGAATTGCTGCAAAGCAAGACTTCTGATGTGATAGTGATAGTTACAGTGGTAGGGAAACGATTAGAACCAGTTACTGTGACATTAGGAGTAAAAACATCCCCTTCACAGGGAATTAACACACATAATCTTCCATTTACCAAATCACACAGAGTGAGGTGAAGACAGACAGGGAGAAACCAGTTAATGATAAACAATAATACTTGGACATGGAAAATACTAGAGCCCAATTTTTGAAGTATACAAGGCTTGCTGACCCATATAGTCTCATTCACCTGTTGCACTTTCTTTAATTTCTTAAAGGGACAGATCTGATGTCAGGTCTAATTGAAGGAGTGTGAGGAAGAAAGGATTAGGAAGGAGAGAAATCCTTTTGCGTTGGCAGCAGAAGGTATAGAAATGTAGGAAGATAGTAGGCCATTCAGCCCATTGAGACTGCCCTATCTTTCAATGCAATCATGGTTGATCAAACACTTTTATGCCTTTTACCAACCCCATCCTCACAACTCTGTCCACCACTGGCAGTCGGAAATCTATCAATCTCTACTTTGAATGTACCAAAGATTGGAACTCCACGGCTCTCTGCGGTAGACAATTCCAAAGGTTCGTAAATCGCTGAGTAACAAAAAACATGATGTGGAGGTGCCTGTGTTGGATTGGGGTGGACAAGGTCAGAAGTCACACAACACAGGTTACAGTCCAACAGGATTGTTTGAAATCACAAACTTTCAGAGCGCTGCCCCTTCATCAGGTGAAGTGAAGTGGATTAGATATGTCAAAGAACGTTAGGAAATGGTTCAGATTCATAGGAGATGCTGGGAAATGTTTTAGATTCACAGGGAATGCTGGGAAATGGTTCAGAAGCACAGAGCATGCTGGGAATTTATTTGGATTCACAGATTCACCTCACCTGATGAAGGAGAAATGTTCCAAAAGTGCTTTTGATTTCAAATAAACCTGTTGAGCTATAACCTAGTGTCATGTGACTTCTGACCTAGAAAATAAAATGGTTCCCCATGTGGGACTGAAGTGGCATCCCTCTTATTTGTAAATTGTGCATTCTGGGAGCCCGGGGAACTGATGTTCATGTGTCCCCTCCACCAACAACCCCCCTTCCTTTCCCTGCCCTGTCTATCCCTTCAGATTTTTTTTCTTAAGTATCAATGAGATCACCTTCTACATCCAGTGGTTGTAGGGAGAAGGAAACCAAGAGATAGACAAGAAGCTAGAGTTGGAGGGGGTAGGGAAAGCAGAAATCTTGGCGATTTGTGAGGCTGGAAAAGGTTCCAGAGATCAGAAGATTTGGAGGAATTTAAAATCCAGTAAGAGGCAGTTGTTTAGTTGCCCATTACTGAAATACCACCATTCTTCAATCATTTGTCTTCTCAGTATTCTCCCTGAAGGAACTGTGTGTTTCACAAAATGTGTTGATGGACTGGGCCAAAACTGACTGTGTGCTTCCAATGTCAAAGACTTATCAGCAGCTGAACTCATTTGTAATGTAAGGAGATATTTCACTAAAATAACCGTAAAGGTGGGGTGTAGAGGGTGTTTGTAATCCTCACTTTACAGCCTTTATATTAGCATTAGGTTTTATTGTCACGTGTACTCAGGTACAGGAGTGGTGTACTAAGTTGCTGTTCTCCAGTGCCGTCTTGGTTAGAAAACCAGAATCTCAAAAAAAAAACAAAAGCCAAAGTAAAAGAATGCCAAAAGGTAAGAAAAGTGTCCAGCTATCAAAGTCTAAGGCTTGTCTCCATAACAGTTTGTGGAGCCAATAATACAGGCTTCTGGGCCTAGCCAAAGCCTGAAGCCTCGGTCAGCCTGCGGGTCTCGCATCAATCACCAGGGAGGAGCCGCGTTCTTACTGCTGCTGCGGCTACCGAACGCTGGAGAAGCTTCGCCACAGCTGTTTCCACCGCCTCTCTGAACACAGGGCACATGTCCTTCCGCTGCCTCCAATCGCCGGCAGAGCCACCGCCGACCTCTGGGAAGCTGCTGCTGCTCTCTGCACAGTCCCCTCTCGCTGCTGTGCCAATTAACCCACTGCAAAAGGCTTTAAAGGAAAGAAAAATGAGAAAAAAGCAACGAAAGAGGAAAGTAAACAGGCCAGAGGTTAAAAGAAAGAAAGCAGATGGGAGCAGGCAATCCCCACGCTCTGGAGCCTGCACGTAGGCCTGCTGCTCACATGGCCGCCATCTTGTTTGTAATCAAAGTGATCTATCATAATTGCAGATCGCAAATTAATTTCACTGCCAATCCACCCTCACTCTCTGCAGTAGTGCGATCACGCTCCCAATGGGATGAGTGAACATTTGGATTGTTTTCCTCTGGGACATTTTCTGATGGCTGTTTTGAGATGGGCGTCAGTACCAGACCGAGAAAGGTCACCCTTATTTCCGCACGCACATAGGGTCAAAGTGACAGGGTCACCAATCTAATTCCTGAGTTGGAGGGAAAGTCCTGTGGGGAGTGATTAGACAGATTGAGCCTCGATTCTCCATGGCTTAAAGGAATGAGAGGCGATCTCGTTCGATATCCTCCCAGGGCTCAACCGGCTAGATTAAGGAAGAAAGTTTTCCCTCAATCGATGGATGTGGAATTAGGGGACACAGTCTCAGAATGGGCCTTTTAGGACTGAGATGAGAAGGAACTTGTTTCCTCAGAGGTTGGTGTCTCTTTGGAATGCAGTTCCCCGAGAGATGGCAAAGTTCAATTGCTGATCAGGTTTACCATGAGCAATCGTCGGTGTCTTTATTAACCCAGCTCCCACATTCTGGAATTCCCTCCTTAAACCCTTCCATCCATCCATCCTTCCTCTGCTGTTAAACTCTCCTCGAATCGTGGGTGCACAGGACTTATGATCAGGAGTAGACCATGCAGCCCCTCAGAACTGCACCTTTCAATCACCTCGGGTGATGTGGTTGTTGTCTCAAGTTCAATTTCCTGTCTGTGCCCTGCCCCTCCCATAACCTTTGACCCCCCCCCCTTTGATAAAGTCCCTCATCCACTACTGTGCCTTTTATCTGAGGATGTAGTGCCAGATCATTCAGGAGAGGTGTTAAGAAGCACAGCTACACACAAAAGGTTTGGAACTGTCTCCCACGAATGGTCGTGGAGGCTAGGACTGTTATTAATTTGGTAAACAAAGGGATGTGGGTCATTGACAGGAATATTGAAGACTTTCTTCAGCCAGAAGGTGGTGAATCTGTGGAACTCATTGTTGCAGAGAGTTGTGGAGGCCAAGTCATTGAGTGTCTTTAAGGCAGAGATAGAGAGGTTCTTGATTGATAAGGGGGTCAAGGATCACAGGGAGAAAGTAGGAAGATGGACTTGAGAAACAAATCAGCCATGATTGAATGGCATAGCACACTAGGTGGGCCAAATGGCTAATTCTGTACCTACACCTTATGGGCTTATTGAGCAGCTATATCAATGCAAGTGGTTGTTCCTTATTATAGTGACAAATGGAGCTGAGTTGAATCCATGGACGTTCTCAGGCAGAGGTCAATCAGGTATTGAAACAAAAACAGAAAGAAATTGCTGGGGAGCCTCAACAGCTCTGGCAGTATCTGCTGAGAGAGAAAAACCCCAAAGAAACATGGGAGTAGGAGTAGGCTATTTGGCCCTTTGAGGCTGCACCACCTTTCAATATGATCGTGGCTGATCATGCATTTTCAGTATCCCACTCCCCCTTTCTCTCCATACCCCTTGATCTCTTTAGACGCTAGGGCCCTCTTGAATATGTCTAATGAACTGGCCCCAACAGCTTCCTGTGGGAGAGAATTTCACAGGTTCACAACTCTTTGAGTGAAGAAATTCCTCCTCATCTCAGTCCTGAATGGCTCACCCCTTATTCTTAGACTGTGACCCCTCACATTCTGCACTCCCCTCACATCGGGAGCATTCTTCCCTCTTCTAGCCTGCCCAGTCTCATCAGGGTTTTATCTGTCTCTATGAGATTCCCCCCTCATGCTTCTAAATTCCGGCAAATACAAGCCCAGTTGACCCAATCTTTCCTCATCTGTCAGTCCTGCCATCCCGGGAATCAGTCTGCCGAACCTTTACTGGACTCCCTCAATAGCAAAAATGTCCTGCCTCAGACTAGGAGACCAAAACTGCACTCAATACCCAAGGAGTGGCCTCACCAAGGCCCTGTATAACTGCAGCAAGATATCCTTACTCCGATACTCAACTGCTCTTGCTATGGAGGCCAGCATGCCATTAGCTTTCCTCACTGTCTGCTGCACCTGCACCCCAACCTTCAGCGACTGTTCCACCATGACACCCAACCACCAGTCTCACCTGCATCCCAACCTTCAGCGATTGTTCCACCATGACACCCAGGTCTCATTGCATCTTGTCTTTTCGGAAACAGCCACCTTACAGATCATAATTTGCTTTCCTGTTTTTGCAACCAAAGTGGATAACCGCACATTTTTCCACATTATACTGCATTCGCCAAGTATTCGTCCACTCAGCCAATCTGTCCAAGTCACCCTGCAGCATCTTACCACCCTCCCCACAGTACACACTGACACCCAGCTTAGGGTCATCAACACATTTGGAGATGTTACATTCAATTCCTTTGCCCAAATTGTTAGTGTATATTGTGACCAGTTGGGGTCCCAACACTGAACCCTGTGCCAGTCCACTGGGCACTGCCTAATACTCTGAAAAGGACCCATTTAGTCCATTGTCAACGGAATGAGGACATGCCGCAACCCAAAGGACTAGCCACACTACCATATGTCAAGAGCATTTCCGAACTGATAGCCAGACTACTGCAACCACTAGGACTCATAACAGCACACAATCCAACAGCCACTCTCTGACAACAACTCACTAGGACAAAGGACCCGATACCCAGCATGAGCAAAACCAATGTAGTGTACAAAATCCCATGCAAGGACTGCACAAAACACTATATAGGACAAACAGGAAGACAGCTAACGATCCGCGTCCACGAACACCAACTAGCCACAAAACGACACGACCAGCTATCCTTAGTAGCCACACACGCAGATGACAAGCAACATGAGTTCGACTGGGACAACACTACTGTTATAGGACAAGCCAAACAGAGAACAGCCAGGGAATTCCTAGAGGCACGGCACTCATCCACAGATTCTATCAATAAGCACAATATACCGACCCAATATACCGACCAGTGCAACGGACAGCTGGAACTGACAACCGGAAGCGGTAGAGACAAACCACTATAAATGCTGGAGGAAAGATCACAGAAGCGCTTCACAGGAGGCTCCCAAGCACCGAGGATGTCACCTAGACAGGGGACGAAACATCTGCAACACAAATTCCCAGCTCGGCGAACAGAACCACAACAACGAGCACCCGAGCTACAAATCTTTTCACAAACTTTGAATTACCATGAAAGTTCCTATCTTCCCACCTCGCCTTCCCCTCACCCCCTCCCCAGCCTGAGGAGTGATGACCCTTAGGTTAAACTCGCTACAAGTCATCTCAGAGTTGGACTATGAGGACTTTACTTTTTCGACTTGACTTATTGTTGTCACACGTACCGAGATACTGTGAAAAGTGTTGTTTTGTGGGGTATACAGGCAGATTGTACCAAAAAAAACATGTCAGAGTCGCAGTGATGAGAGAAAGTGAGGACTGCAGATGCTGGAGAGTCAGAGCCGAGAGTGTGGTGCTGGAAAAGCACAGCAGGTCAGGCAGCATCCGAGGAGCAGGAGAGTCGATGTTTCGGGCATAAGCCCCAGAACAGAGTGCAAAGTACAGTGTTACAGCCACAGAGATAGTGCAGGAGAAAGAGAGATCAGAATTAACATTTGAAAGGTCTGTTCAATCCATTCAAACAGTGAGGAAGAAGCTGTTCTTGAAACTAGAATCTATTCACACATGTATTCAGACTTTTATAACTTCTGCCTGACAGAAGGGGATGGAAGAGATTATAACCGGGCTGGTGGGGGGGAGGGGGGGGGGTCTCTGATGATGTTGGCTGCCTTCCCGAGGCAGTGGGAAGTGTAGATGGAGTCAGTGGATGGGAAGGCTGGTTTGTGTGATGGACTGGGCTGTGTTCACAGCTCTCTGGAGTTTCTTGCCATGGGCTGAGCAATTGCCAAACAGCGAGAAATAGCATGTGACAGATAACTTTCGATAAGCAGAATACCCTCACCTTCTCATTCTCAAACAGGGGATTACATTAACTGGTGGAAGGAAGTTCTCAGAGGACACCAGTTGGAGAAGAGATCCATTTTGAGAAACCTTCCCAGAGGGATGATGTCACTGGTCTGGTAACCGAGAGACCGAGGTTGGTGATTGAAGAATGTGTGTTCAAACCCCACCACAGCATCTTTTGGAATTTACATTCTAACTGGGCGTGATCTTTCCCACCTTCCCCTGCTGGGAGGGAGGGCAGAGTAAGCAGTGTAGCACTAACGCATTGAATAGAAATAGAAAGAATTGAGGGAGAGAGGGATCAAGCCCAGTGCGGGGGAATAGAGAGATCGAGCTCAGTGCAGGGGGAGAGAGAGAGATCGAGCCCAATGCAGGGGGAGAGAGAGAAATCGAGCCCTGTGCGGGGGGAGAGAGAGATCGAGGCCAGTGTGGGGGGAGAGAGAGAGATCGAGGCCAGTGTGGGGGAGAGAGAGATTGAGGCCAGTGCAGAGGGAGAGAGAGAGAGATTGAGCCCAGTAGAGAGGGAGAGAGAGATCGAGCCCTGTGCAGGGGGAGAGAGAGATCGAGGCCAGTGCAGAGGGAGGGAGAGAAAGAGCCCTGTGCAGGGGGAGAGAGAGATCGAACTCAGTGTGGGGGCAAGAGAGATCAGGCCCAGTGCAGAGGGAGAGAGAGAGATTGAGCCCTGTGCAGGGGGAGAGAGAGATCGAGGCACAGAGCAGGGGGAGAGCGAGATCAGACCCAGTGCAGGGGGAGAGAGAGACCAGGCCCAATGTAGGGGGAGAGAGAGATCAGGCACAGTGCAGGGGGAGAGAGAGATCAAGCCCAGTGTGGGGGGAAGAGAGATCAGGCCCAGTGTGGGGGGAGAGAGAGATCAGGCCCAGTGCAGGGGGAGAGAGAGATCAGGCCCAGTGCAGGGGGAGAGAGAGATCGAGCCCAATGTGGGGGGAGAGAGAGATCGAGTCCAGTGTGGGGGAAGAGAGATCAGGCCCAGTGCAGGGGAGAGAGAGATTGAGCCCAGTGCAGAGGGAGAGAGAGATCGAGGCCAGTGCAGAGGGAGAGAGAGATTGAGCCCAGTGCAGAGGGAAAGAGAGATCGAGGCCAGTGCAGAGGGAGAGCGAGAGATTGAGCTCAGTGCAGAGGGAGAGAGAGATCGAGCCCTGTGCAGGGGGAGAGAGAGATCGAGCCCAGTGCGGGGGGGAGATGGAGATCGAGGCCAGTGCAGAGGGAGCGAGAGAGATTGAGCTCAGTGCAGAGGGAAAGAGAGATCGAGGCCAGTGCAGAGGAAGAGCGAGAGATTGAGCTCAGTGCAGAGGGAGAGAGAGATCGAGCCCTGTGCGGGGGGAGAGAGAGATGAGGCCCAGTGCGGGGGGAGAGAGAGATCAGGCCCAGTGCAGGGGGAGAGAGAGATCAGGCCCAGTGCAGGGGGAGAGAGAGATCGAGCCCAATGTGGGGGGAGAGAGAGATTGAGCCCAGTGCAGAGGGAGAGAGAGATCGAGACCAGTGCAGAGGAAGAGCGAGAGATTGAGCTCAGTGCAGAGGGAGAGAGAGATCGAGGCCAGTGCAGAGGGAGAGCGAGAGATTGAGCTCAGTGCAGAGGGAGAGAGAGATCGAGCCCTGTGCAGGGGGAGAGAGAGATCGAGCCCAGTGCGGGGGGGAGATGGAGATCGAGGCCAGTGCAGAGGGAGCGAGTGAGATTGAGCTCAGTGCAGAGGGAAAGAGAGATCGAGGCCAGTGTGGGGGAAGAGAGATCAGGCCCAGTGCAGAGGAGAGAGAGATTGAGCCCAGTGCAGAGGGAGAGAGAGATCGAGGCCAGTGCAGAGGGAGAGAGAGATTGAGCCCAGTGCAGAGGGAGAGAGATCGAGGCCAGTGCAGAGGAAGAGCGAGAGATTGAGCTCAGTGCAGAGGGAGAGAGAGATCGAGCCCTGTGCAGGGGGGGAGAGAGATCGAGCCCAGTGCGGGGGGGAGATGGAGATCGAGGCCAGTGCAGAGGAAGAGCGAGAGATTGAGCTCAGTGCAGAGGGAGAGAGAGATCGAGCCCTGTGCGGGGGGAGAGAGAGATGAGGCCCAGTGCGGGGGGAGAGAGAGATCAGGCCCAGTGCAGGGGGAGAGAGAGATCAGGCCCAGTGCAGGGGGAGAGAGAGATCGAGCCCAATGTGGGGGGAGAGAGAGATTGAGCCCAGTGCAGAGGGAGAGAGAGATCGAGGCCAGTGCAGAGGAAGAGCGAGAGATTGAGCTCAGTGCAGAGGGAGAGAGAGATCGAGCCCTGTGCAGGGGGAGAGAGAGATCGAGCCCTGTGCGGGGGGAGAGAGAGATCAGGCCCAATGCGGGGGGAGAGAGAGATCAGGCCCAGTGCAGGGGGAGAGAGAGATCAGGCCCAGTGCGGGGGGAGGGAGAGATCAGGCCCAGTGCAGGGGGAGAGAGAGATCGAGCCCAGTGTGGGTGGAGAGAGAGAGATTGAACCCAGTGTGGGGGAAAAGAGATTAGGCCCAATGCAGGGGGAGAGAGAGATTGAGCCCATTGCAGAGGGAGAGAGAGATCAAGGCCAGTGCAGAGGGAGAGAGAGATCGAGCCCTGTGCAGGGGGGGAGAGAGATCGAACCCAGTGTGGGGGAGAGAGAGATGGAGGCCAGTGCAGAGGGAGAGAGAGATCGAGCCCTGTGCAGAGGGGGAGAGAGAGATCGAACCCAGTGTGGGGGCAAGAGAGATCAGGCCCAGTGCAGAGGGAGAGAGAGATCGAGCCCAGTGTGGGGGGAGAGAGAGAGATCAGGCCCAGTGCGGGGGGAGAGAGAGATCAGGCCCAGTGCAGGGGAGAGAGAGACCAGGCCGAGTGCAGGGGGAGACAGAGATCAGGTCCAGTGCAGGGGGAGAGAGAGATCAAGCCCAGTGTGGGGGGAAGAGAGATCAGGCCCAGTGCGGGGGGAGAGAGAGATCAGGCCCAGTGCAGGGGGAGAGAGAGATCAGGCCCAGTGCAGGGGGAGAGAGAGATCGAGCCCAGTGTGGGGGGAGAGAGAGAGATTGAGCCCAGTGTGGGGGAAGAGAGATCAGGCCCAGTGCAGGGGGAGAGAAAGAGATCGAGGCCAGTGTGGGGGAGAGAGAGGTTGAGGCCAGTGCAGAGGGAGAGAGAGAGAAATTGAGCCCAGTGCAGAGGGAGAGAGAGAACGAGCCCTGTGCAGGGGGAGAGAGAGATCGAACCCAGTGTGGGGGCAAGAGAGATCAGGCCCAGTGCAGAGGGAGAGAGAGATCGAACCCAGTGTGGGGGCAAGAGAGATCAGGCCCAGTGCAGAGGGAGAGAGAGATCGAGCCCTGTGCAGGGGGAGAGAGAGATCGAGCCCAGTGCAGGGGGAGAGAGAGACCATGCCGAGTGCAGGGGGAGAGAGAGATCAGGCCCAGTGCGGGGGGAGAGAGAGATCGAGGCCCAGTGCAGGGGGAGAGAGAGATCAGGCCCAGTGCAGGGGGAGAGAGAGACCAGGCCGAGTGCAGGGGGAGAGAGAGATCAGGCCCAGTGCAGGGGGAGAGAGAGATCAAGCCCAGTGTGGGGGGAAGAGAGATCAGGCACAGTGTGGGGGGAGAGAGAGATCAGGCCCAGTGCAGGGGGAGAGAGAGATCGAGCCCAGTGTGGGGGGAGAGAGAGAGATTGAGCCCAGTGTGGGGGAAGAGAGATCAGGCCCATGCAGGGGAGAGAGAGATCGAGCCCAGTGTAGAGGGAGAGATAGATCGAGCCCAGTGCAGGGGAGAGAGAGATTGAGCAGTGCGGGGGGATAGAGAGATCAAGCCCAGTGTGGGAGGAGAGAGAGATCGAGCCCAATGCAGAGGGAGAGAGAGAGCGAGCCCAGTGTAGAGGGAGAGATAGATTGAGCCCAGTGCAGGGTGGAGTGAGAGATCGAGCCCAGTGCAGGGGAGAGAGAGATTGAATCTAGTACAGAGGGAGAGAGAGATTGAGTCCAGTGCAGAGGGAGAGAGAGATTGAGTCCAGTGCAGGGGAGAGAGAGATTGAATCCAGTACAGAGGGAGAGAGAGATTGAGTCCAGTGCAGAGGGAGAGAGAGATCGAGCCCAGTGCAGGGGGAGAGAGAGATTGAGCCCAGTGCGGGGGGAGTGAGAGATTGAGCCCAGTGCTGGGGGAGTGACAGATCGAGCCCAGTATTGTGGTATGGAGACGATGCAGGCCCATTGCTAATGAAGGACTGTATTTTGGAACTTTGAACTCTATTTCTTATTTGGTACTTTTTACTGAGAAGGACTGTAATAGTGAATTTCTAATTTCTTCATTTCTTCATTTTTCTCCTTTTTACCTCAGATTTTGTACCGAGGTGCCTTGTACCTAACACGACGTTGTGAATGGCAACATTGTACACTTTCCACTGTCCTCCTGTACCCCTGTACTTGAGCACACATGAAGATAAAATCTATTTCCAGTTCTAATACACAAAGATGTCTTAATGATGTTGGAGAGGTCTTCATAAGCAGTGAAACTGGGCGAAAAGGTCTCATTTTCATAAACATCTTTGAGTAGATGGGGAGGAAAATCACTCCAATTAATTACATTGACTTTAAATGTTCCTTTCACCCTGTAATATGGCCGTGACATCTAGATGACTATTTCTCCTGCTGATCTATAATTGCCTTTCTGTAAAAGATGAACTTGTGCACACAATAGCACACGATTCACTTCCTGCACTCTGACAATCATCGATCGATGTGCGACTCAGTTTTTCGACTGGAGGTTACTTTATATTCTGCAGACAGATTCAGTGAGTTGCTATCTTCGGGAAAAAAAAGAAAGTATTTGAGGATGAACAAATTCAATGTGTCAACGCTCTGGAAGGAGTTCATCTCGTTCAGATTTTCCCAATGGCGAAAGTTTCAGAAACTGGGGGATGGAAGTTTGAGGTTAAAATTTGCAAATGAGAAAGATAACCCGGCAGAAATATCTCGACCAAAAGCTGGGAGGGAAGACAGTGTGAGCAGTTTAGCAATAACTCATTGAGTGGGAATAGAAAGAATTGAGGGATGCAGTGCAGTTGAACGAGCAAACAGAATTAAATTATTCAGATGCTTCCCATGTGTTATGTTTTAATCCCCCTTCACGCTGATCGGCTGGGCCAGTGGGCTGAAGTGTGGCAGGTGGAGTTTCATTTCGATAAATGTGAGGCATTGTATTTTGGTAAGGCAAATCATAGCAGGACTTAATGGCAGGGCCCTGGGGAGTGTTATCGAACAGAGAGACCTAGAGGTTCAGGTGCATAGTTCTTTGAAAGCAGCATCACAAGAAGACACAGTGGTGAAGAAGGAATTTTGTACACTTGCTCAGAGTATTGAGTACAGGAGTTGGGACGTCATGTTGAGGCTGTACAGGACGTTGGTGAGGCCACTTTTGAAGTATTGCTTGCAATTCTGGTCACCCCGCTACAAGGAGGTTGTTATTAAATTGGAAAGGGTGCAGAAAAGATGAGTAAGGATCTTCGAGAAACAGGAGAATTACACTAGGTTGGGCGGCATGGTGGCTCAGTGGTTAGCACTGCTGCCTCACAGCGCCAGAGACCTGGGTTCAATTCCAGCCTCGGGTGACTGTCTGTGTGGAGTTTGCACATTCTCCCCATGTCTGCGTGGGTTTCCTTCCAAAGATGTGCAGGTTAGGGTGGATTGGTCATGGGAAGTTGCCCATAGTGTTCAGGGATGTATAGGTTAGGTGCATTAGTGAGGAGTAAATGTAGAGTAATAGGGTAGGGGTCTGGGTGGGTTACTCTCCAGAGGGTCAGTGTGGACTTGCTGGGCTGAAGGGCCTGTTTCCACACTGTAGGGACTCTATGACTATTTCTACTGGAGGGTAGGAGGCTGAGGAGTGACCCTATTGAGGTTTCTAAAGTCATGAGTGGCATGGATAACGTGAACAGCCAAAGTCTTTTTCCAAGAGTGAGGGAGTCCAGAATGAGTGGGCTTGGCTTAAGGCGAGAGGTGAAAGATTTAAAAGGGAGCAGAGGGGCAACTTTTTCACACAGAGGGTGGTGCGTGTATGGAAACAACTACCAGGGAAAGTGGTAGATGTAGGTATAGTTTTAAAGACTATTGGACAGGAACACAAATAGGAAAAAGTCAGTTAGATGTGGGTCAAACGCAGGCAAATGGGACTATTTTAGTTTGGGAGACCTGGTTGGCATGGACAGGTTGGGCCGAAGGGTCTGTTTAAGCGCTGTATGACTCAATGACTCTACTGTGACATGACACTTGTCTCTTCATTACAGATGAGCCCAGGAATGAAGACTGAAAAATGTCTAGTGAGGCCCCCCCTAGTGAGAGATCTTGTTCGTAGAGGGTATTGCTTCTACCTCTGAACCAGAAGTTCCTGTTTAGTTCAATTTCCAGACTTTATGGCCGAGGAAGGTGCATTTATGATATGGCCAAATAGATTGACCATTAAATTGCAAATTCTTCCGACGTTATGATAATAATGGGAAAGGTTCTTGTTCGGCCATCTGATGTAAGGTAATTTGGAGCCTCTACCCTATGTGATGCAAGCTGCATAATTTATATAAATAGTTAATATTGTTTATTTCAGAGATTGGATTCCGAACTAATGGCACAAGGCTTTTGGTCTCTATGTGAACAGGGGGTTTAATGATTACCTTGTCCACATTTCTGGAGCTACGATATTTTTAAACCTGTATGAGAGAGAGAGAGTTCTTAGTGATAACAGGAATGTGTTTTCATTGGGGAACAAGTGAACAGAACAAATATTGAAAACAATTAGCTTGTTTGAATGTTTCTTTCAGGCAAAAAATCCAAAACTTGTAAAAATTGTTTGCCATTTGCAAAAGTCCTGGTTGACGTTGGACCATATGAAACAGTTTCTCTCAGAGAAGGAGTTAGGTCAGAAAAGTTAAGAAATAGGTTATTTTAGTTGTGAGAGTTTTAGTTGACAGTTCCAGACCAGAAGTGTTTGGTAGAAGCCTGAAGGCAGTGTTTGAAACTTTTAAGAGTTTAAGCTCAATTGTGGGACTAATCAAGAATGAGGCTATCAAACTCTCAATATTGGATTTTGGAAGAAACAGTTAAGTCAAACCTGTATATGTGCTAGAGAACTGGACTCTCCCTGCTGTTTTGAGTAAAGTGATAGCATTAAGTGGCATGGTGGGTTAGTGGCTAGCACTGCAGCCTCACAGCATCAAGGAACCAGGTTCAGTTCCACCCTTGGTGACTACGTGGAGTTTGTACATTCTCCCTCGTGTCTGCGTGGGTTTCGTCTGGGTGCTCCAGTTTCCTCCAACAGTCCAAAGACGTGCAGGCTGGGTGGATTGGCCATGCTAAGTTGCCCATTGTGTCCAGGCATGTGTAGGTTGGATAGATTAGCCATGGGAATTACAGGGTAGGGGAGTAGGCCTTGGTGGAATGGGATTTGAATAATTGGTATGGACTTGATGGGCTGAATGGCCTGCTTCCACACTGTAGGGATTCTACTCTGTAATTGAAGTCTTTCAAATTGTGTTTTCCGTAAATAGTTTTGGTTTATTGCATTTTATCAGTAATAATTTTCTTTTTAGATTAGATTACCTACAGTTTGGAAACAGGCCCTTCAGCCCAACAAGTCCACACTGACCCTCCAAAGAGTAACCCACCCAGACCCATTCCCCTATATTTACCCCTGACTAATGCACCTAACGCTATGGGCAATTTAGCATGGCCAATTCACCTAACCTGCACATCTTTGGACTGTGGGAGGAAACCGAAGAACCTGGAGGAAACCCACGCAGACACGAGGAGAATGTGCAAACTCCACACAGACAGTTGCCCAAGGCGGGTATTGAACCCGGGTCCCTGGCGCTGTGAGGCAGTAGTGCTAGTCACTGAGCCACCGTGCCACCCCTTTTGTTGAAACCAAGTCTGCAACATTGTCAGCTCATCTTTCAGTGAAATACCATTATAATAAATTGAGAAAAAAAAGCACAAAATATGATCAATCGTGGTAGATCTCTGTCTCTCAATAGGACAACCTATAATGCCAGTCTGTACTTCTTAAACATCCCGCATTTGGGACACTTTCTCTGCCATCTTGACTGTTCCAATGTCACCTGTTTGCCAAAGGTCAGGCCCCCTTTTATGTTGTTTACCTTCTTATGGAGCTCAGCTGGCTCTCTTGATCCATCATAACTGAATACCCAATGTACGCGTGTGTGTGTCTGTGTGTGTGTATTCCTGTTTGTGCATGCCTCTGTTTGTCTGTTTGTGTGTGTGTTTGTACATGTGTGCGTGTGAGATTGTATTTCTGTTTGCGTGTTTGTCTATGTGTATTTCTGTGTGCGTGTGTTTCTGTGCGTCTGTGCATGTGAGATTGTATTTCTGTTTGTGTGCCTGTGTGTGTGTGATCTGTTTGTGTGCCTGTGTATGTGCGTGTGTGTGTATGTTTCTATTTGTGTGTGTGAGATTGTATTTCTGTTTGCATGTCTGTGTGTGTATGTTTCTGTTTGCGTGTCTGTGTGTTTCTCTTTGTGTGTGTGTGTGTGTGTTTCTGTTTGCGTGTCTGTGTATATGTGTGTTTCTGTTTGCGTATCTGTGTGTGCGTGTTTCTGTTTGCATGTCTGGGTGTGTTCCTGTTTGCGTATGTGTCTATTTCCTTGGTGGTGGGGTCTGTTTGGAGGTGGTGGGGTCTGTTTGGAGGTGGCGGAAATGACGAAGGATGATACGATGTATCTGGAGGTTCCTTCCCCACCCCTATCAGCGTTCTGAAAAGACCACTCCCTCTGTGACTCCCTCATCAGGTCCAAACCCCCCACCAACCCAACCTCCACTCCCGGCACCTTCCCCTGCAACCGCAAGAAATGCAAAACTTGCGCCCACACCTCCCCCCTTACTTCCCTCCAAAGCCCCAAGGGATCCTTCCATATCCATCACAAATTCACCTGCACCTCCACACACATCATTTACTGCATCCGCTGCACCCGATGTGGCCTCCTCTACAGTGGGGAGACAGGCCGCCTACTTGCGAAACGTTTCAGAGAACACCTCTGGGACACCCGGACCAACCAACCCAACTGCCCCGTGGCTGAACACTTTAACTCCCCCTCCCACTCCGCCAAGGACATGCAGGTCCTTGGACTCCTCCATCACCAGACCATGGCAACACGACGCCTGGAGGAAGAGCGCCTCATCTTCCGCCTAGGGATGAATGCAGAATTCTCCAGCTTCCTCATTTCCCCTCCCCCCCACCATATCTCAGTTCCAACCCTCGGACTCAGCACCGTCTTCTTGACCTGCAATCTTCTTCCTGACCTCTTATCACCCTTACCTTAACCTCCTTCCACCTATCGTATTCCCAGCACCCCTCCCCCAAGTCCCTCCTCCCTACCTTTTATCTCAGCCCACTTGGTACACCCTCCTCATTCCTGAAGAAGGGCTTATGCCTGAAACGTCGATTCTCCTGTTCCTTGGATGCTGCCTGACCTGCTGCGCTTTTCCAGCAACATAAATAAATGGACACCAATTTAACCCTCAATCAATGTCACATAAACAGGTTATCGGCCATTATCAAAATGTTGGTGAGTCCTTGAGGGAATTAGCCCCCAATTTTCAAAGAATCCTTACAGTGAGGAAACAGGCCCTTCCAACCCTCCGAAGAGTATGCACCCAAGCCTCTACATTTACCCCTAACTAATGCAACTAACCTTTACATCCCCGAACACAATGGGCAATTTAGCATGGCCAATTCACCTGTCCTGCACATCTTTGGATTGTGGGAGGAGCCCAGAGGAAACCCATGCAGACACAGGGAGAGTATGCATACTCCACCCAGACAGTCACCCGAGGCGGGAATCGAACCCAGGTCCCTGGTGCTATGAGGTAGCAGCACTAAGCCGCCTTGCCACTCCACGAGATGTCATAAGCTGTCTGAATAGGTTGATTAAAGTTAATTATTTTTGTCAAATTACACTTTTTCATAAAATGCTTTGGGCAGATTGTGCCATTTTAAATACTTATTCTTGAAAACACAGATTCTTCTCTCTTTAGTGTGAATTAATTATTTTATTTATTCATAGGATGTGGGCATCACTAGCATCGTTTATCATCTATTTTCAAGTGCTCTGAAGACATTTTATTTAAAGAGTTAACCGCATGACTGGCTCTGGAGTCAGATGTAAGCTACACCAGATAGGGGCAGCATTAATGAACCTGCTAGGGGATTTATTGTCTCCTTTATCAGAGTCAATGGTGATTGCCATTAGGGCTAGTTTAGTTTTAAATCCAGATTTGTACTGAATTCAAATAGCACCATCTGCCTTAGTAGGATTCGAGCCCATGATCTGTGAACAATAGCCTGGAGTTCCACATTACTAGTAATACTGTATGGAAAGAGATCCTTCAGTCCAACCAGTCCATGCTGAACATGATCCCAAACTGTAAAGTCCCACCGGTCTGCTCCTGCCATTCCCTCTGAACTTTGTCTATCCATGTACGTATCCAAGTGTCTTTTAAACATTGCAACTGTGCCTGTACCCATTACTTTCTCAGGAAGTTCATTCCACATCCGAACCACCCTCTGTGTAAATAAATATGCCCTCCAAATCTTTGTTAAATCTCTCACCTTAAAAATATGCCCCCTAGTCTTGAAATCCCTACCTGAGGGAAAAGACACCTGCTGTTCAACTTATCTATAATCCCCATGGTTTTATAAACCTCTATAAGGTCACCCTTTGACTTCTATGCTCCAGTGAAAAAAGACCCAGCCTCCCCTTATAACTCAAACCTCCCATTCCTGGCAACATCCTGGTAAATATGTTCTGAACCCTCTCCAGTTTTTAATAATATCCCTCCTGTAACAGGGTGACCAGAGCCACATTTCCCTTTCCCCCTCAGTAGTCCACGTAAGAGCCTCCATTGCTAGTTGGGAGGTAAGGAAGGACAAGGGCCTATTGCTACAGGTCTTAATGAGGGCAGAGGTCAAAGGTGGCACCTTGATTGAATGCTTTGCCAACCCTGCCACAGCAGAAAGCATTGAATTCTGCCAATGGACGCAATTACTGAGACTAGCTTTTTCCTTCCAGCTTTATAAACAGAATTCATATTGCACCAAGATGTCTTTCTGGGATTTTACTGTCCACAGAGCAGCAACTCAGATGCCTAAGCTTGTCAAGTATGTGGTGGTGTAGTGGGTTAACACTCCAGGTTAATATTTTGGAGATGTGGGTTCAAATCCCATCATGAAAGATGGTGAAATTTGGATTCCATTCAAAACGAGTCTGGAATAAAGAGTTAATCTGAAGGGGAGCGTTGTTGATTTTTGCAAATACCTAGCTGTCGGAAAGTTTGGTGCTGGGAAAACACAGCAGGTCAGGCAGCATCCGAGGAGCAGGAGAAATTCCTGATTAAGGGCCTATGCCCGAAACGCTGACTCTCCTTCTCCTCGGATGCTGCCTGACCTGCTGTGCTTTTCCAGCGCCACACTTTTCGACTCTGACTCGCCAACATCTGCACTTCTCTCAAATACTTAGCTGGTTCACGTGCGTCCCTTTGGGAAAGGAAATCTGCTATCCTTACCTGGTCTGGTCTCCAGACCCGCAGCAATGTGGGTGACTCTTAACTGCCCTCTGGGCAATTAGGGATGGGTAATAAATACTGGCCCAGCCAGCGATGTCCAGAAATAGCACGATGATTGGAGAGGCTGGATTTCAACCCCTCAAAAATAGTGCGTATGTATCAGTCAGCCTTTATATTTTGGCTAAATATTTGGCTTTGGAAATTTGACTTTTACATGAGTATATAATTGTCAATTTGACGTGCTGCAGAAAATTATGGCCGGTACTTACAAGTGTAAGGACCTTGTTTATTCAAGCAATGTCAGCCAACCTCTGCAGTCTAGAGAGGGAACATTTTTGATTGTAGTGTGTTCTTTGCTTTTCATTTAGCAAGGTCCCAGGTGGCCCCACTACCTCTCCTGTCTGCAGTGTCTCTCTACCCATTTACTGATCCCATTGCATCTCCTGCATCACTGTTACAGACAGAGGGTAGTGACCTCCACTCGCTTCCTAAAGTCTGTGACCAGCTCCTTCATTTTCGGAATGCATCATCAGCCTAGAAAATGGCATTTTAATTTAGTTAAGTTTCTGTTCCGTTGTATAAGTTCCTGTTTGACGTTTTGAATTTGTGTTGGGTTTCAGTGTGCGGCGCTGCAGGGGCTTTTTTTAAAAAAATTCCGATAATCATTTTGGATCCCTTGAAAGAACTCGAGGAGTTTTTATTCCCAACTACCTGTTGTCCCTGTCCCCAAGAGTTTTTGATGTGACAGGAACTCTATTTTCTGTTCAAACAAGAAGAAATGTTTCTCTGTTTTTTAACCCCTTGTTGCCCCTGTCCCCAGAGTGTTTGATGTGGAGCAGAGTTGACGAGATATCGTTTTTATTTTAAAAGAACTTTATTTTGAGTTCCAAAGAGTCGAGGAAACTTTGCTAATTAAAAACTGACAAAAAAAACCACAGATGCTGTAAATCAGCAGCAAAAACAGAAATTGTTGGGAAAGCTCAGCAGGTCTGGCAGCATCCATGGAGAGAAATCAGAGTTAATGTTTCAGGTCCAGATTGTTCTGAGGAAGGATCACTGGTCATCTCTCCACAATCTGGACCCGAAACATTAACTCTGATTTCTCTCCGTGGATGCTGCCAGACCTGCTGAGCTTTTCCAGCAATTTCTGTTTTTGTTTCAGAGGAAGCTCTACTTGTGTTGATCAAAAAGAGAGTGGCATCAGGGTCAGTACAGGCACAGGCCTGTTCCTATGTTGTAGAATCACAGAATCCCCACAGTGTGGAAGCAGGCCGTTCGGCCCATCGAGTCCACACAACCCTCGGAGGAGCATCCCGCCCAGAATCACCCGCTGACCCCATCCCTGTAACCCTGGCTAACCCACCTAGCCTGCACATCTCTGGGCACCAACGTGTCAATTTAGCGTGGCCAATCCATCCTAACCTGTGGGAGGAAACCTGAGCACCCGGAGGAACCCCACACAGGCATGGGGAGAATGTGCAAACTGTACAGAGACGTGATGTGGAGGAGCCGGTGTTGGACTGGTGTGGACAAGGTTAAAAATCACACAACACCAGAAATGTTCCTGATGAAGAGCTGATGCTC
Organism: Chiloscyllium plagiosum; assembly: GCF_037043375.1. Classification (NCBI taxonomy): domain Eukaryota; kingdom Metazoa; phylum Chordata; class Chondrichthyes; order Orectolobiformes; family Hemiscylliidae; genus Chiloscyllium; species Chiloscyllium plagiosum. The sequence continues at coordinate 17,139,500 of NW_028270171.1, read as the reverse complement.
AAAACGTCGATTCTCCTGCTCCTCGGATGCTGCCTGACCGGCTGTGCTTTTCCAGCACCACAGCGTTTGACTCTGATCTCCAGCATCTGCAGTCCTCATTTTCTTCAAGGTTATAGTCCAACAGATTTTATTTGGAAGCACTAGCTTTTGGAGCGCTGCTCCTTCATCAGGTAGCTAGTGGGAGCAGGATCAAAAGACACAGAATTATAGCAAAAGATCACAGTGACATGCAACTAAAATGATATATTGAGCAATCCTAGATTGCTGTTATGCTGTTTTACTCTAAATTCTGTGTCCTATGATCCTGTCCCAGTAGTTACCTGATAAAAGAGCAGTGCTCCGAAAGTTAGTGCTTCCAAATAAACCTGTTGGACAGTAACCCGGTGTTGTGTGATTTTTAACTTGGTCCGAGCATGAAGTGAAGGCAGCAGTGTGAACTTGTGTTCCAGACAAAACAAAACTGCAGAGGCTGGAATCCAAAGCAGACAAGCAGGAGGCCGGAGGAACACAGCAAGCCAGGCAGCATCAGGAGGGACAGGCAGGAGGCTGGGAGAACACAGCAAGCCAGGCAGCATCAGGAGGGACAGGCAGGAGGCTGGGAGAACACAGCAAGCCAGGCAGCATCAGGAGGGACAGACAGGAGGCTGGAAGAACACAGCAAGCCAGGCAGCATCAGGAGGGACAGACAGGAGGCTGGGAGAACACAGCAAGCCAGGCAGCATCAGGAGGGACAGGCAGGAGGCTGGAGGAACACAGCAAGCCAGGCAGCATCAGGAGGGACAGGCAGGAGGTTGGAGGAACACAGCAAGCCAGGCAGCATCAGGAGGGACAGGCAGGAGGCTGGAGGAACACAGCAAGCCAGGCAACATCAGGAAGGACAGGCAGGAGGCTGGGGGAACACAGCAAGCCAGGCAGCATAAGGAGGGACAGGCAGGAGGCTGGGAGAACACAGCAAGCCAGGCAGCATCAGGAGGGACAGGCAGGAGGCTGGGGGAACACAGCAAGGCAGGCAGCATCAGGAGGGACAGACAGGAAGCTGGAGGAACACAGCAAGCCAGGCAGCATCAGGAGGGACAGGCAGGAGGCTGGAGGAACACAGCAAGGCAGGCAGCATCAGGAGGGACAGGCAGGAGGCTGGAAGGACACAGCAAGCCAGGCAGCATCAGGAGGGACAGACAGGAGGCTGGAAGAACACAGCAAGCCAGGCAGCATCAGGAGGGACAGACAGGAGGCTGGGAGAACACAGCAAGCCAGGCAGCATCAGGAGGGACAGGCAGGAGGCTGGAGGAACACAGCAAGGCAGGCAGCATCAGGAGGGACAGGCAGGAGGCTGGGAGAACACAGCAAGCCAGGCAGCATCAGGAGGGACAGGCAGGTGGCTGGGAGAACACAGCAAGCCAGGCAGCATCAGGAGGTGGGGAAGTCAACGTTTCGGGTGTAACCCTTCTTCAGAACAGCTGAGCTTATGTTTACACAGAAGAAAGGGTTGGTAAGGCAAGAAAGTGGTGGCTTTCAAAGGGTTAAAAAATGCCTCTTTCGCCCCCCGGCCCCTTACCCCATGCAATTGTGGGCGGGTGCCTCCCTCCTTCTGACTCCATCCTCCTCCCTCAAACCTCGTTAACCATTGGCCAGTCCAGCCTGTCACCTCCCCTCTCCTTATCTGATTTCACGAAATTGACACAGGGAACTTACTCCAGAAGTTGTGACAAGTTGAGACACGCTCAGCAGACAGGTGGAACAGTGGAGATATAAAAGCACAGTTAGATAGAGGCATCAGAGAGAGACAGAGTTGCAGACCAGTTAGTACATCCTTATACTGTCACGGCTGTACAACTCTAACTTAAAACTCAGTGGAATTTAAGAAGGGAGCGGGGTTTTAATGGAAATGTCGATGGGTCCCTTTACAACACTAGGACTTCAAGAGTTCAAAACGTGGCTCGGACTGACTGGAGAATGTGGCAGTGCGGTTTAAATTGGACTTTATTCTCGCACGTTTAAGGTTTAAAAAAAACAAAACCCAAGGAAGAGAGGAGGCAAGATGCGCCTGTGTTTGAAGAGGATTTTCCTGACCCTGTTTGGGGCCACGGTCACTTTTTTGTTGGTGGCCGCTGTGGGTTACCAGCGGCGAGAGGAGAGCGGCGGGCGCGGGCTGCAGGCAAGCCGGCTCTCAGTCGCCCCGAGCGGCAGCGGTGCCGAGGAGCGGGCGCTAGCGGCTCAGAGCGAGATGCCCCGCGGACTCGCCCACCCCAGGTCCGCTGACCCGGAACATCAGGTGGAGCTGAGGGACATCTTCATCGCTCTCAAAACCACTCGCAGGTTCCACAAGTCCAGGCTGGAACTGCTACTGGAAACCTGGATCTCCCGAGTTTGGGAGCAGGTGGGCGGATTCGTCTGTTCTCTCTTAAATGAAAAAAAAGTTATTTGTGTTTTGTTTTTGTTGTGCTTTGCATGCTAAGCCAGCAGCTGCTGCCTGACTGGGTGGAGAGGCAAGCTCCGACATCCTGGTGATGCTTTTTCAGTTAGAAAATAGCAGGAGTAGGCCATTCGGCCCCTCGAGACTGCTGCCCCATTCAATGGATTCGATTTGATTCCCTACAGTGTGGAAACAACAGGCCCTTCAGCCCAACCAGTCCACGCTGACTCTCTGAAGAGTAACCCAGCCAGACCCATTTCCCCTCTGACTAATGCACCTAACACTATGGGGCAATTTAGCACGGCCAATTCACCCTAACCTGCACATCGTTGGACTGTGGGAGGAAACCGGAGCACCCAGAGGAAACCCACGCAGGCACGGGGAGAATGTGCAAACTCCACACAGTTACCCGAGGCTGGAATCGAACCTGGGACCCTGGTGCTGTGAGGCAGATGGATCATGCCTGATCCTCAATTCTCTCCTCCAAACCTTTTGACCTTTAAAATCTGTGCTATTTCGTGTTTGATCTTCTAACTCAACAGAATATTCTTTCTCCCCACACCATTTGATGTTCTTAATCTGAATCTCACTGCCATGTCTCTATCTCAATGCCACATATATTCTCTGCTTTTTCTCTACCCTCTGACAACCGTAAAATCTAAATAGAGTCATAGAGATGTACAGCACAGAAACAGACCCTTCGGTCCAACCCGTCCATGCCGACCAGATGTCCCACCTGCCAGCACCCGGCCCATATCCCTCCAAACCCTTCCTATTCACATACCCATGCTACTTAAATGTTGCAATCATTTTAGCCTCTGTCATATTAAGGTTGATTCTCCCACTCAGTCCTATATTCTCGCTTTCTCCCTTTGACGCCCTTAAAATGTAAATATCAACTTTGATTTTTAAACTCAATTTCCCCTCCATACCCTTTGATGCCCTTAAAATCTAAACAATATCATGGTTGATCCTCTATCTCAATCCTATGTTCTTGCTCTTTAATCCCCATACCCCGATATCTTTAAAAAATTTAAATAAAATCTGCCGCCTTCTCGAATACATTCAGTGCCTCACCCACTGACGATGCAGCAGGCTCTCTAGTCTTTGAATAAAGACATGTTCTTTCCTCTTCTCAGTCCTGAATGGTCCTGAAATTGTCCCCAGACAGGGGAAACATCCTGCCTCCATCTGGTCTGTCCAACCCCGTTGGAATTTTATACGTTTCAATTAGATTGCCTCTCATTTTTCTAATCTCTAGTGAATACAGGCCCAGTTGAAACAATCTGTCCCTGTAAAACAGTCCTTTCATCCTGAGTATCAGCCTCATGTACCTCTTCTGCACTTACTCTAAGGCAAATATAACCTGTCTTGGGCCAGGAGACTGAAACTGCACACAATACTTCAGGTCTGGTCTCACCAAGGCTCTGTATAACTGCAGCAAGACACCCTTACTTCTGAACACCTAAACACTTTCAATACTGCGTTGGTCTTAAAACAAGGGGATTTCCTATCCCCAGTAACTTTTGGCACATGCCAACTGGGGGAGGTCATTCAGCCTCCTTGAGTCTGTTCCTTTTGCTGATCTGTAACTTAACCTCCATCTCTTAGTTTTGTAACCCCTGGCATGTTTCAACCTCTGGAAACTGCGCAGGTTTGGAAATTTTGCAACCTGGTCTTCAGCAGGGGAGAGGATTGCACAGATGAATTGGGGAAGTTGGGTCTCTGCTTCCTGAAGGGAAGACAGATGATGGGAGATTGGGTGGCGATGCTCAAAATCATGAGGAGCTCTGGCAGTGTCGAGAGGGTGGAGCTGTTCCCATTGGTGAAGGGGTGAGAACGCGGATTTCAAGTAACTGGTCAAAGACGTAAAAGTGACGTGAGGGGGAGAGAGCATTTTGTTAAACATAGTGAGTGGCACGTGCTGCCGAGGAGTGTGGTGGAGGCAGGTTCAATGGAAACATTCAGAAGAGAATGTAACAGTTCTCTGAAAAGGTAGAATGTGTAGGGTTTATGGGGCAAAGGTATAAGGCCAGATCTCACCTTCATTGCTCAAAACTTTGAGTATAGGAGTTGAGACGTTATGTTGAGGTTGGATGGGATGTTGGTGAGGCCTCTTCTGAGTTATGCATTCAGTTTTGGTCGCCCTGTTATAGGATACTATTAAACTGGAGAGGGCCCTATCCATACTCTACACATTCAATTATTCTTCGAGACCTCTACCCTGAGAATTTGAAACCACAGGGGTGGAGGGACACCACTTCCTGTGACTGATCACACACACAAATTTCAAAATGGGTTTCTGGGCTGGAGAGGCACAGTTAGCATTTCATTCAATGGCCAATTGATCTCATTCCAAGTCTCTTGGCTACTCAAAATCATTTTGTGCTCAGCTCGCACTTTGCTGTCTTTAACTGCTTCTTTGACGTGGCCTTTGGTCATCTGCCCTAACAGAAGGGAAGAATTGGCATTTCCATTGCACCTTGTAGGACCTCAGGATGTCCCAAAGCACTTCACAGGTGCTTCATAAGCCTGGTCATTACGTAGTTGGTTACAATTCCAATGAAGGCCAGGAACTTTGGAAAGAGAATTTCCAATTGACAGAACAAGATCTCATGTTTTAAGATGTTTACTGTAACAAGCAAGCTGGGAGCAAGTGCACTAAACACTATTTGTGTTCAAAGTTTAAAAATCGCACAACACCAGATTATAGTCGAACAGATTAATTTGGAAGCACTCGCTTTCGGAGCACTGCTCCTTCATCAGGTGAAGGATTGTTGTTGTGTGATTTTTTAACTTTGTACACCCCAGTCCAACACCGGTGTCTCCAAATCATGGCTATTTGTGTTGACAGCAATTTCTTTTGAACTGATCGGGCTTTTCCCATTTTTCATCTCAATCAGCTGAAAATCCCACTTCACAATGTAGGCCCGCTTAAAAAGGTAGGCTTTGAGGGGAATCTGAATGGACGTGGGAGAGACGTGCAGCGGTCTGGGTCTGTGCAATTGAAGGTACTGCCATCCAAAGTTGAAACAATGAAAATCAGGGATCTCTGAGGCTAGAATTGGAGGAAGTTGGGTCCAGACCCAATGATAACCGAAGACTTGAGACTGACATGACTTGAGCTGTAATGGTGTGACATTCTCTCGCATGTGTTTGACTTTAAAATGCATTCAGAGGGACAAGCGTTGAAGAGCAGAGAGGGTGAGTAATGGATGCAATGAGTCGGACGTTAAAATGGAAAATGTTGGGTTGCTCTTATCAAACATTTTGCATGAGAAAAGATTAGTATCTTAAGCATGAAGAGCTTCACTTCTATGCACCCTGTTCGTTGTGTGCTCGTTATATCCTGTTACTGGTAACGATAGCAGCTGCATTATCTTATCCATTTCACACAATCGTGTAGTTGATGTGAATCAAGAGTTGCTTTTATCCTGTTATACTTCCTGCATTCTAAACACCCACCTCCCTGCCACCCCTCAGTATGGCATCCAGTTGCAATAATGCCAAGACTCTTGGTTCCACCATCCCAACCAACAATCCAGCGTTAGAGACAAAAAAAAACTGTAGATGCTGGAATCCAAGGTAGACCAGCAGGAGGCTGGAGGAACACAGCTAGGCAGGCAGCATCAGGAGGGACAGGCAAGAGGCTGGAGGGACACAGCAAGGCAGGCAGTATCAGGAGGGACAGGCAGGAGGCTGGAGGAACACAGCAAGCCAGGCAGCATCAGGAGGGACAGGCTGGAGGCTGGGAGAACACAGCAAGCCAGGCAGCATCAGGAGGGACAGGCAGGAGGCTGGAGGAACACAGCAAGCCAAGCAGCATCAGGAGGGACAGGCAGGAGGCTGGAGGAACACAGCAAGGCAAGCAGCATCAGGAGGGACAGGCAGGAGGCTGGGAGAACACAGCAAGCCAGGCAGTATCAGGAGGGACAGGCAGGAGGCTGGAGGAACACAGCAAGCCAGGCAGTATCAGGAGGGACAGGCAGAGGGCTGGAGGAACACAGCAAGCCAGGCAGCATCAGGAGGGACAGGCAGGAGCCTGGAGGAACACAGCAAGCCAGGCAGCATCAGGAGGGACAGGCTGGAGGCTGGAGGAACACAGCAAGCCAGGCAGCATCAGGAGGGACAGGCTGGAGGCTGGAAGAACACAGCAAGGCAGGCAGCATCAGGAGGCTGGAGAAGTCAACGTTTCGGGTGGAACCTTTCTTAAGGGCTGGAGGGTGAGGGGAGCTGCAGATAAATGGAGTGGGAGTGGGTCAGGGTTTTGGGTGGGGAGAGGGTGGAGTGTTGATATAGTGCTCGATCCAAGGGAAAGCAACAAGTTGAATCTAAAATGGACTCACTTACATCAGCATAAGAGCAATGGTTGATGGGTATTTGTGTAAGTGGAAGACCTTTTCCCATTTGCCTATCAGGATGTTCGCTTTTTCTGGTGGATTTATCAATGAATGAGATGTAAACGTCAGGATGATATAACATTGGCTGTGTGGGTGAGAATGAGGAAGCAAGCTGGGCGCTGCCGGAAGAAATGGTGGATTGATGAAATGAGCATGAAAGTGGCAAATGGAATTTAATCCTGAGAAGTGTGAGGTGATGTGTTGATGTTCCAATGAGCTATGAGGCCATGAAGATGGACAGAATAATGGAGCCGATTTGGCCATGCATATCCACGAATCCTTGATGGCAGCAGCACGGGGAGATAATATGTAGAAGCCCAGTTTATCAGAGCAGGAGAAGGCCATTCGGCCCTTTGACCCTGCTGCAGTATTCATGGCGGATCATCCAACACTGTCCCCTGTTCTCACCTTGTCCCCCATACCTTTTAACCTTCCAACTCTAAAGGGTAACCTTTTCACACAGAGGGTGGTATGTGTATGGAATGTGCTGCCAGAGGAAGTGGTGGAGGCTGGTACAATTACATTTGAAAGGCATTAGGACGCATATATGAATAGGAAGGGTTTGGAGGGATATGGGCCAATGGGACTAGACCTATTTAGGATATCTGGTCAGCATGGACGAGTTGGACCGAAGGGTCTGTTTCTGTGCTCTGTATCTCTATAACTCTATCTGACTCCTTGAAAATGTTCAATGTTTTGACCTCAACTGCTTTTTTATGGCAGAGAATTCCCCGGGCTCATCATTCTCTTATACTCTCTTCCGTTAGGCAGAAAATACAAAAGGTTGAAAACACAGACCAACAGATTCGAGGACAGCTTCTTCCCCGCTATTGTCAGAGTTATGAACAGACCTCTCAAACATTACAGTTGATCTTTCTCTGCACCTTCTGTGTAGCTGTAACACTATATTTTGCATTCTTTTCCATCACCCTGATGTACTCCTGTAAGGTATGATTTGTCCGGATAGCACGCAGAACAGTTCTTTTCACAGTATCTCAGTATATGTGACAATAATAAATCAAATCAAACTAATATCTCTGGGTGAAAATGTTAATCCTCATCACAAACTAAATGCTCAAACTGGTTTCTTCAGGGTGTGTTCCCTGGTCATGGGAAACTTAGACCTTTTCTAGTCCTGTTTGAATATTATAGATTTCTATCAGATCTCGCTCGCACCATTGATCTAAACTCTAATAAATATAGACCTAACTGTCCATACATCAATCTTGTCATCCCAGGAATCGGTCTGTAAATCTCCATTGCACTCCCTTCGTAGCTAGAATGTCCTCCTTCAGGGGCAGCATGGTGGCTCAGTGGTTAGCACTGCTGCCTCACAATGCCAGGGTCCCAGGTCTGCTTCCGGCCTCGGGACGACTGTCTGTGTGGAGTTTGCACATTCTCCCCGTGTCTGCGTGGGTTTCCTCCGGGTGCTCCGGTTTCCTCCCACAGTCCAAAGATGTGCAGGTCAGGGTGGATTGCTAAATTGCCTGTGGTGTTAGCTGCGTTAGTCAGAGGGAAATGGGTCTGGCTGGGTTACTCTTCAGAGGTTCAGTGTGAACTTATTGGGCCGAAGGGCCTGTTTCCACGCTGTAGGAGAATCTAATAAGGAGACCAAGACTACACACAGCAGGGTGTGGTCTCAACAAGGCCCGGTATAATTACAGCAGGACATCCTTGCTCCCTGTACTCTAACCTCTCACTATGAAGGCTAACATGCCACCGACCATCTTCACTGTCTGCAAGCTTCCTTCAGTAACCATGACACCCAGGTCACCAAACCCTAACCCTTTCCAAATCAATTGCCATTCCGAGCGTGTGGGATGCTTCAGTTCGTGCTCTGAGGCATGGGGATGCAAGAACTGAGAGGTTATGGCTGGAACTATGTAAAGCAGTAGCTAGACCACAGCTGGAGAAACGCACAGTCTTCAGGACGTAGATTTGAGGATTTGCCAGGACCGCAATGTTTTAGCATTTTTATCTTGCTCTTGTTTTCCTTGGAGTAGCAGAGGCCGTACAGAGATGTTTGTGGAGGTTGATAAAGTAGTGAGCAGGATAGACAGACCGGTCTGGATAGGAAGGACTCATTTCCCTTAACAGAGAGGTCTACAACTGCAGAGAGCAAATGTGTTTAATGCAATTAGCAGGAGGGTTGGAAGGACTTTTGAGGAGGGACTTTATCTTCACCAGAGCGTCTGGAACTCAGTGAGTGAAAAGGTGGTGAAATTTTTTAATTGCATTTAAAAATCCAATATTTTGGAAGTTGAGTTGTTCCGTTGTAACCTATGAAGAGACAGCTGGACTGTGGCAGCTAGAGCAATCCTCATTGGGCTGAATGGCCTCCTCTGTTTCCAAATCCAGCAACAATCCCACCCCCTCAGAAACCAAACACACCAGGCTCCAGCTTCCACCTGGGGAGTTCAGAGACTTTGCTTAGAATTTGTTTCATCTTGTTGATGTGGGAGCGGGGGAGGGGATGAGGAGGCAGCTACACTTTTTGAGGGATACCTGTAGTCTGAGCACCCCCTTGCCGGGCAGTCTCTCAGAGGCTGCCACTGCAGCTGTCTCGCAGCCGATCGGAAAACGGGGGAGGGGGCGTGTTGGGGAGTCCTAACCTCAGCAAGGCCGCAGGGAATCCCAGGGTCACTGTCCCAATGCAGGTTTCGTCAGGGACTTCGGAAGGAAGGAAGGAAAGAGACAGAAGCCACAAAAAGACCGAGGCTTGACTTAATGCTGGCAAAACATCCACAACGCAATAACTCTCTAGCTCAGCCCAAGCTGCTCCTGGCTGGCTTCTTTCGGGGCTGGCAGTCCCTTTTCCAGACTCTGACCTCAAGAACCTCTCCCGAATCTATACTGAGGTAGTTCTTTTTTCACTCCATTTACGTGATGAGGGCATCAATGCCTAGTGCAGCATTTATTGCCCATCCCTAATTACCCAGAGGGCAGTGTAGAGTCACATGGCTGTGGGTCTGGCATCACGTGTAAGGCCAGGCCAGGTAGGGACGGCAGTTTCTTTCTGTGGTGAACATGAGTGAACCAGATGGGCTTTTTCAGCAATAGATTCGTGGTCATCATTTGACTCTTCATTCCAGATGTTCGTTGAATTCAAATCCCATCATCTGGCGCGCCAAGGCTTCGAACCCAGGTCCCCAGAATTTTCTCTGGGCCTCTGGATTAACAGTCCAGTGGTAATACCACTTAGGCCGTCAAGTAGGGCATACCCACTTAGGGGAACATCTTTAAACCAAAGTAAGTTGGAATGTTGAGAGTGGCTTTGGGCCCGTTATCTAAGGAGGGATGTTGGAGGGGGGTCCAGAGGAGGCTCACAAGAATGATCCCGGGGATGAATACGAGGACGCTGGGCCTGTACTCCATGAAGTGGAGAAGGATGAGGGCCTGGTGTCGGATTGAAACTTGTAGAATACTGAGACGCCTGGACAGAGTGGAGTTGGAGCCACTCTTAGGAGAGACTAGGACCCAGGGGCACAGTGAAGGGGTGACCCTTCAGAACTGAGATGAGGAGGAATTTCTTCACCGGAGGGTGGTGACTCTGTGGAACCTATTGCTGCAGAGGACCATGGAGGCCTAGTCATGAGGGTCTTTAAGAGAGAGACAGATCAGTTCTTGGTTGGTAAAGGGATCAAGGATCACGGGGAGAAGGTAGGAGGATGAGGTTGAGAAACCTATCAGCCATGATGGCGTGGTGGAGCAGACACAATGGGCTGAATGGCCCTAAATCTCATGGTCTTATGGAGGTCTCTATTATTCCATCCAGGGTGTGTTTCAAAAGATCTCACTGCACTATTTTAAGAAGATCTGTGTCATAGAATCCCTACAGCGTGCAAACAGGCCCTTTGGCCCTACAAGTCCACAACGACCCTCCAAAGAGTATCCCACCAAACCCATTCCACATTACTCTACATTTACACCTAACGTACACATCCCTGAACACTATGGGGCAATTTCCCATGACCAGTCCACCCTAACCTGCGCGTCTTTGGACTGTGAGGGGAAACCGGAGCACCCAGATGAAACCCACACACACACAGGGAGAATGTTTGTGTGGAGTTTGCACAGTCACCCGAGGGTGGAATTGAACCCAGGTCCCTGGCACTGAGGTAGCAGTGCTAACCACTGAGCCACCGTGCTGTCCACAGAATTCCGACAATGTGGAAACATGCCCTTCGGCCCAAAAGGTCCATACTGACCCTCCAAAGAGTAACCCTCCCAGGCCTGTGCTGTATAATTTTCTGACTCTATAAGATCAAGGGAGTTACCCTGGGAATCCCACCCAACCGTTATCTCTCAACCAACTTCAGAAAAAAGGCAATCTGGTTATTCCCACACGGTGGACCATGGGATCTTTCTGTGCATACATTGGCCCAACCTTATAGCAAGGGGTACACTTAGACCAGACAACTTAGGAGCCCATCGAGTCAGCCTGGCCCTTCACTGAGATGGTGGCCGATCTGACAATCCTTCTAGTTGGTTTTGGAGCCGCGCGGGAGGCTATTGACTGGGTGGGAGTAGAATGTGGGCCGCGGCTGTGTTATTCCCACGTGGCTGCTCCGTGTCAGGAGAAAGGGAAAGGGTACGTGCACAATCTCCTGACAGCCTGCTGGTAAACCACTTGTTGATGACCAGGACTCAATAGCATGTTGCTTCCCAACTTCCCAAGCAGGAGGAGTTGGGACAATGGAGGGAAGCAGCTGGAAGCTCCATTAGCGTGACACTCTGGGAGAGCCAGGCAGTCAGAGCATTTCACTTTTGAACTCCGGGTTGTGTGGAACAATCTTTGGTCACGAGAGGAGGCCTGGAAATTGTGGAGAGCCCTTCTGCTCCCCCTGACCAAAGATGTGGTTAAAATATCACGTTACTGGTCAACCTTGGGCCCTGTTCTCCTGTTCCTGACAGATTTGAGCCTCTTGGAGTCATTCACCTCCTGCTCAGGCCTCCCGTTAAAATGGCCGCCGATGCTGTAGTCCAGGGCCCTTGAGCTAACATTTTGTTGTCCAGTCGTGGGATGCAGGCATTGCTGGCTGGGGCAGCATTTATTAGGCGGAAGTGGGTACTGCCGATGCTAGAGATTAGAGTCAAGATTAAAAGCACAGCAGGTCAGGCAGCATCCGAGGAGCAGGAAAATCGACGTTTCGGGCAAAAGCCCTTCATCAGGAATTTTTATTGGTCATTCCTTTGGGGCCTTCAAGGTGGTGGTAGTGAGTCGCCATCTTGAATTGCTGTGTTGCAGGTGGCTCCAAAGGGAGGGAGTTCCAGGATTTTAACCCAGCAGCAAAGGCACAGACATGTGTTTCCAAGTCGTGTTGGGGTGTGCGGATGGGAGGGGAACTCGCAGGGTGGCTGGCCACCCGTGTATTTACTAGAGAAAGGTGAGGACTGCAGATGCTAGAGACCAAGGCTGAGGGTGTGGCACTGGAAAAGTACAGCAGGTCAGGCAGCATCCGAGGAGCAGAGGGGCTTATGCCCGAAATGTCGACTCTCCTGTTCATCAGATGCTGCCTGACCTGCTGTGCTTTTCCAGCACCACACTCTTATGCCGGATGGCACCAAGCTTCTGGAGTGCCAGACTTTGCCGGATGTGGTTCTGTTTCAGATCTATAGAAAGAACCTGGGTCCCTGACGCTGGGAGGCAGCAGTGCTAACCACTGAGACACCGTACCACCCTTTTTGTTTTGGTATAGAATCTCTCCAGTTTGGGAATGTAGGTTAAAATCCCCTTCCAAGATCTGCTCCTGGGTAGAGGGTCCAGCAGCCCAAGGATCTTCCTCATTGAGGCCATGAGGAAACTTTTTATTTTCTGTTGTGCTACCAAACCTGGTCACACTTGGTCAGATCAACCAATCAGGCTGCACTCTCTCTACCTGTGTCCACCTATCCCTACCTCAACACCCCACACACAACCTCCCCGATCACCCCTTTATCTGCAGCTCCCCTTACACTCACCCCCTAGTCCTGAAGAAAGGTTACACCCGAAATGTCGACTTCTCCACGTCCTGATGCTGCCTGGCTTGCTGTGGTCCTCCAGCCTCCTACCTGTCCCTCCTGATGTTGCCTGGCTTGCTGTGTTCTCCCAGCCTCCTGCCTGTCCCTCCTGATACTGCCTGGCTTGCTGTGTTCGCCCAGCCTCCTGCCTGTCCCTCCTGATGCTGCCTGGCTTGCTGTGTTCCTCCAGCCTCTTGCCTGTCCCTCCTGATGCTGCCTGGCTTGCTGTGTTCCTCCAGCCTCCTGCCTGTCCCTCCTGATGCTGCCTGGCTTGCTGTGTTCCTCCAGCCTCTTGCCTGTCTAGCTGTGGCCACGCAGCTCCCTTTCTGATTTGGCAATGCTCTATGTTGAAAAAGGGGAAACAGACCTTCCACCTCGTTGCGATTTTACACAGGTCGGAGGGGAGGACGATGAGCAACATATGTGGTTATGCCTGGTTGATACATGCTGCACCTCTCAAACACTCGACCCCCCGCCCTCAACAACTCTGATTCCCAAAATCAATGTTCCCACATGTTTTTTTTTCTGGTTTCATTTTATTTTTCAGTTTAAGAGTCTCACACATCTCTTACAGAAGTTTTGCCAGAAAAGCTGATGACTCATGTGTTCAGTGACCAAACCGTCCCCTCAGTGTGCGGGTGTTCCAGGATTTATCAATGTTGGCCTAAATTCTCACTTTGCCTTCAAGGATCCTTGGGGAATGAGCCTCTGACAATCACCCACCCTCGCTTCTCCCACACTTCTCTCACTTCCGTATGATAAAAAGCCTGTTAACTTTAAATGGAGAACTAAATGAGACCCAACACTATGACTAGCTAGGCCCTTTCTGAGCACTGTCAAGAAGCTGACGTTGTTGGTATGAAGTTTTTTTCTTAACTATTTATGGGGTGAGGACATCACTGGCCCCGCCCTCCCTAATTGCCCAGAGGGCAGTTAACAGTCAACCACATGGCAGTGGGTCAGGAGTCACATGTAGGCCCAGACTAAGTAATGACGACAGTTCCTCCCTGAAGGACATTAGTGAACCTTGTGAGGTTTTCCCCAATAATGGGTTCATAATACAATCCCTACAGTGTGGAAACAGACCCTTCAGCCCAACAAGTCCACACCGACCCTCCGAAGAGTAACCCACCCAAACCCATTCCCCCACCATATTACTCTACATTTATCCCTGACTAATGCCCTACCCTACACATCTCTCAACACCTTGGATCAATTTAGCATGGCCATTTCACCTAACCTGCATGTCTTTGGATTGTGGGAGGAAACACACAGATACGGGGAGCGTGTGCAAACTCCACACTGTCACCCGAGAGTGGAATTGAACCTGGGTCCTGGTCATCATTAAATTCTTAATTCCACCAACTGCCTGTGGCAGGATTCGAACCTGGGTTCCCCCAGAGTGTTTCTTGGGTCTCTGGATGAGCAGCCCAGTGATAATACCCACTAGGCCATCCTCTGAGGTTGCATATAGGCCAGTGCAGTAAACTGGCCTTTGGATTCCTCTGACATGAGTGTGTTGCTGGGAAAGCACAGCAAGTCAGGCAGCATCTGAGGAGCAGGAGAATTGACGTTTCAGGCATAAGCCCTTCATCAAGAATGCGGAATGAATCAGGAATCAGCCCCCTTGGGCCACAAGCCTCATTCCTGATGAAGGGCTTATGCCCGAAACGTTGATTCTCCTGCTCCACGGATGCTGCCTGACCGGCTGTGCTTTCCCAGCACCCCACACTCGACTCTTACCTGCAGCATCTGTAGTCCTCACTTTGGATTCCTAACTCAGTAATCTGCAAGTGCCCTCCAAGTACTCGCTCACTTTGAACTGTAATTGTCATTCCTGATGAAGGGCTTTTGCCCGAAACGTCGATTTTGCCTGTCCTCGGATGCTGCCTGAATTGCTGTGCTCTTCCAGCACCACTGATCCAGATTCCGTCATAATCGCTGGGTTGAAATCCCAGCTCTCCTTTCCTAACAGTACTGTGTGCGTGTCCCTCCACCCTTAAGGACTGCAGTAGCTTAAGTAGGCAGCTCACTATCACCTTCTCCAAGTCAATTAGCGACAGGCAATAAAGTGTTGGCCCAGCCAATGACACCCATATTCCCTTGAATGTATTTTAAGGACAGAGAGCTGTGAGGCAATGATTTGATGTATTATTGTCCCATGTGAAAAGTCTCAGTTTGTGTGCAGCACAGTAGATCAGAGCGAGGAATATAATGTTACAGCTGCAGAGATGGTGTACAGAGAGCAAGATCAAGTTTGAAATTTGTGAGGTCCGTTCAGAAGTCTAATAACAGCGGGGAAGAAGCTGTTCTTGAATCTGTTGGTACGCGTGTTTAAGCTTCTGTATCTTCTGCCTGATGGAAGGGGTTGGAAGAGATTATAACTGGAGGGGGGTGGGAGGGATCTTTGCTGATGTTGGCTGCCTTCCCGAAGCAGTGGGAAGTGTAGATGGAGTCAGTGGATGGGAAGTGCTGTTTGCTGTTCCACTGGCAATCCTCCCAGTTGCCTGTAATCTCCAAACAATTACTGATCACACTGCAGCAGCGCTGGGAGAAAATCAATCTGTTAGTTGGTTAGGTTTTAGTTTCTTTTCAGTACTTTGTTTGTGTATGTGTCCAAGATTGGTATGGCAGAGCAGATGGTGACATGGTGGGTATGCTTTCCAGTTGGGTTGAGGGGCTTTATGTGATATTCTTCCTGAGGGAAGAGTATTTCATCCTGAGGGAAGGGAGTTTTCCATTGTCTTCATCATGGAGATGATCTTCCGAGTGGATGTTGAAGGGAAGGATGAGGCTAACCAGAGGATGGGGGCATTGTGCCTCATTCAATTATTCCCTACCCTCTCACTGTGAGCCTCTGTGGTGTCCAGTTAGCATGGCTATCTGCAGTAGGGTTTAAGCCCTTAAATATTTGAATTTGAGGCTCAGAAAATGAAAAGAGGAGAAACCTGGTGCTGTTCAGGACATTGCAAAGACCTTTCAAAGCCAGTGATGGACTTCATTTTTGAAGTGCAGTTGCTTATTGGTTAGATTCCCTACAGTGTGAAAACAGGCTCTTCGGCCCAACCAGTCCACGTCAATCTTCCTAAGAGTAACCCACCCAGACCCATTTCCCTCTGACTAACGCATCTAGCGTTATGGACATTTTAGCATGGCCAATTCACCTGACCTTTACACAGAACATGGAACATTACAGTGCAGTACAGCCCCTTCGGCACTCGATGCTGCGCCGACCTGTCATACCATCTTTGGATTGTGGGAGGAAACTGGAGTAGCCAGAGGAAACCCACGCAGACATGGGGAGAATGTGCAACCTCCACACAGACAGTCGCCTGAGGCTGGAACCGAACCTGGGACCCTGGTGCTGTGAGGCAGCAGTGCTAACCACTGAGCCACCGTGCCACACATAATATAGGAAATGCAGCAACAAGCTCCCACAAACACTAAAGCGTGTGTGACTAGATGCAATGACTTTGGTTGAAGGAGAAATCTCGACAAGGACTCCGGGAGAGATGTTGCCTGCTCCTCTTCAAAACAGGGCCGTGGGATCGTTTCCGTCTGCGTTGGAGAATAGGCCCAAGGCTTCGGTTCCACATCTCGTGCTGGTAGGAAACGGCACCTCCAACAGGGCAGCACTGTCGTGCGTGTTGGACTAGCTAGTGTGGTCACTTGTTAAATGGGAGTGTCCTGCACTAGGGCGAAGCAGTGTCTTAGAGATTAGATTCCCTACAGTGTGGAAACCGGCCCTTTGGCCTAACAAGTCCACACCGACTCTCTGAAGAGTAACCCACCTAGACTCATTCCCTTACCTAATGCACCTATTACTATGGACAATTTCCCATGGCCAATTCACCCTAACCTCCACAGCTTTGGATTGTGGGGGGAAACTGGAGCACCCAGAGGGGATCCACGCAGATATGGGGAGAATGTGCAAACTCCACACAGACAGTCACCCAAGGCGGGAATCGAACCCAGGTCCCTGGTGCTGTGAGGCTGCAGCGCTAACCATTGAGACACCATGCCACCTCTTGTATTCTTGTGTCGAATGTTGGTCGCTGTCTGAGGGTAAGCGGGTACAAAAATTCATGGGCGGCTCGTTTGCCAATGTCATCCCATCTTGGGTCGTTTTACGGGAGGCGGGATCTAGATGAGAAAGGGTATATATCCTTGAAGGTGGAGAGGAATGGGGTAAGTGACCCCTTAAAGCCCAATGATCAAGACTAGCTGTAAGCTCTGAGTCCACCTGCAAGCCTATTGAGATCTGAAGGACTAGCCCTACTGCCTGGAGGTGGTCTCCTACTGACTGAGCCCAACAATGGCTCCCTCTACCGCCAGTTCCCCCAGCTACCACCTCACTTCCTGCCAGTCCCCCAGCTACCACCTCACTTCCTGCCAGTCCCCCAGCTACCACCTCACTTCCCTCCCCCCCCCCACCCCAAACTCTCCAACCTCTTGCCCCCACACCACCCAACCAAGCTCCCCAATGTCTTTCCTTCATCCCTCCCACCCAATCCCCAGCTTCTTCTGCACCCATCACTCTCCAACTAACTGTACAGTTAAAGATTGCTGAAAACACGGAGATGTTGTCTGAGTAGTCAAGCGAAACAAATCATCGACTGTTCGATAGTTTTTCGTGATTGGACAGCGCTTGCTGAGCTTACCTGAGTGAATCAATAGCTACACCAGCCTCCCATTTAAAATGAACAGTCGCATTTGTAACTTGATTTGTTTGCATTTTGTAGCAGTGGCATTGGAGTCAGACACTGGGACCCATTCTCTGCAAACGGCAGAAGAGCCTTGTTTCCTTGTTGTTTTGAATCACCTGGTACCTCGTGGAGCCAATAGTTCCCTGGCGCTTCCTCCATGGCAAAGCCTCAGCCAGTTGGAGTTAGCTCTTTGCCCCTGCAGTTTAAATTGTGACCATTTGAACAATAGCATTGGTGTGTTTAGTGTCAAGAATGTGGCGCTGGAAAAGCACAGCAGGTCAGGCAGCATCCGAGGAGCAGGAGAGTCGATGTTTTGGGCACAAGCCCTTCATCAGGAATGAACTCGTTCCTGATGAAGGACTTATGCCCAAAACGTCGATTCTCCTGCTCCTCGGATGCTGCCTGACCTGCTGTGCGTTTCCAGCACCCCACGCTGGACTCTGATCTCCATTCTTGTGTTTAGGAAGGTTTTAATTCTGTACCACCGAGTGAGTGTAAAATGGATAATTCTTGAGCCAGGACTTGCATGTTCTTGGCTTCATCGAATAGTGCCGAAAATGTGTTGCTGGAAAAGCGCAGCAGGTCAGGCAACATTCAAGGAGCAGGAGAATCGACGTTTCGGGCATGAGCCCTTCTTCAGGAATAGTGGCCAACACTCAGATATCAGAACCTCATGGGACTGTATTTTGGAACCTTGCCTGCTCTCTCTAACACAGTCCGGTGAGATTGTTAAGAGATCTGAAAGGGGAGGGATGGGGGGGAGTGTCGGTGGAAGAGTTTACAGAACCGGGCAGATTGATGGAGAAACCAGCGAAAGATCATTCAGACTTGTGCGTTAACGGGTCAAAAGAGCGTGAAATGCTTTTAACAAATTGGCGAGACAAAGCAGGATTTGTTAACAGCATTTCATGCTCTGTAAAAGGTGCACCTTTTGGTGGGGGGAGGGAGCGGGAGTGGTTTGAGCTTAAGTGTGAAGAGAACTGCAGTCACACCATCTGACAGCGAGCACAATGGGTCTCTGACAGGAGACTGGTGTGTTGGCAGTCTGGCGGTGGTTTGCTGAGGGGGTTCAGACAATGCTGGGCGTGTGGTGTGCTGAGGGTTGGTCGGACGCCCTCAATAGCAGGGGAGGGGAAGAGGCAGCGCTGAGTGTCTGTGGCAGACTGCCCCATTGACAGAAAACAGATGGAGTGAATCAGTGATGGCCTCCTGCTCAACGTCCCATCGCCACCTCTTCTTAGCTGGATATCTGCTCGGAGACCAACCCCCTCTGCTCTGATACTGACACTGACACTGACTGCCCATTCTGCACCATTTACTCCTGCCTCCAAAGCATTAAAACTCCTCGTCCCTTTGACAGTTGATACCCCACCCACCTCCCCCCCCCCCCCCCCCCCCCACCCCCCCCAGTGTTTCTTCCATCTTGTCAAACCCTCAGAGTCATAGAGATGTACTGCACAGAAACAGACCCTTCGGTCCAACTCTTCCATGCCGACCCAGATATCCTAACCTAATCTAATCCCATTTGCCAGCACTTGGCCCATATCCCTCTAAACGCTACCCATTCATGCACCCATCCAGATGCCTTTTAAATGTTGCAATTGTACCAGCCTCCACCACTTCCTCTGGCAGCTCATTCCATACACGTACCACCCTCTGCATGAAAAAGTTACCCCTTAGGTCCTTTTTATATCCTTCCCCTCTCACCTTTATCCAATGCCCTCTAGTTTTGGACTCCCCACCCCAGGGAAAAAACCTTTTCTAATCACCCTATCCATGTCCTTCATGATTTTTATAAACCTCTACAAGGTCACAACCTTCTAGAGACTGGGGGGTGTCGCTAAAATGTAGGACCATTCTATGCCTGGTGTTGTGGGATGGAGGTAAAGTGTGGAGGTTGAGTAGGCCGAGAAAACAAAATGGAGGACAGGCCTCACTGTCTGAATTGCTGGAACTCGACCCAGAAGGTTGGACAGTGCCAAAGCCAAAACAAAAACCCGAGGGCAGATTTTTAAATTTTTTTTTCAATAAAATGTTGGAATTAAGTGTCTAATGATGACCTTGAATCCATTGTTGGAAAAACTAACGTCCTTTAGGGAAGGAAACTGCCATCCTTACCTGGTCTGGGCCTACATGCGACTCCAGACCCACAGCGATATGGGTGACTCCTAACTGCCCTCTGGGCAACTAGGGATGGGCAATAAATGTTGGCCGAGCCAGTGATGCCCTCATCCTATGAGTGAATAAAAGAGTATGTATTCTAACTCCCTTCGCTTCCAGCACACTCTTGGCCAATATTCCTGTGCCCAAAAATCACGACATTAAAAATAAATTGTTCCTCACAACTCTCCCTGTATCGCTTGCTCAAATGTAAAAATAAAGTATTTAAGTGTTGTTTTTATTTTAGAACACCAGGGATTGAAAGGATTCTTGAGGAGTGATGTTTCCAAGGGAGTATTGTTGGTGACAATCACAGAGTGCTGTCAAACTCTCCCCTCCCCCAGTCTCCCCTGATCATTGAAGCCAGGGTACAGAGGTTCAGAAGTCACTCTGAAACAGGAAGCGTGCAGGGTACAGAGTCTGTCATGGTTTCCTGTATACCACGTCAGTGCTGAACTGCTAAACCACTTCTCTTTCCAAAAGTCACTCGGTCGCTCACTTTGGTCTGCAGCCCAGGGTGCCTGATGCAGGCTGTTGACTCGAGAATGGATTGTCCTAAACTTTCCCTGGCCTGCCTCTCCCATGTCCCAACCTCCGTCAGCTCATCGCTGTTCACAACCCTGGAACCTGTGGCCCCACTCTCTCCAAAACCCTATTCGTCCATCTCTGCTTCTTACTGAGCCACAGGGTCCTGAATAAGTGACACCCTCATTTTAAAATTATTCACCTCCTCCTTTTCAATTCCATCCATGGTCTCATCCCTTCCCTCCTCCTAAGCTTTTCCATCATTGTAATCCTTTGGAATGTTCTGCAGTCATCTCATTCTGCCCTCGCGATTGCTGGGTGTACCTTCAGCTGACAAGGCCCTCAGCTCTGGATCTCTCTCTCTTCTCTCTCTCTCCTCTTTCTTTCTCTCTCTCTCTTTCTCTCTCTCTCTCTCTCTCTTTCTCTCTCTCTCTCTTTCTCTCTCTCTCTCTCTCTCTCTCTCTCTCTCTCTCTCTCTCTCTCTCTCTCTCTCTCTCTCTCTCTCTCTCTTTCTTTCTCTTTCTCTCTCTCTCTCTCTCTCTTTTTCTTCTCTTTTTCTTCTCTTTTTCTTCTCTTTTTCTTCTCTTTTTCTTCTCTTTTTCTTCTCTTTTTCTTCTCTTTTTCTTCTCTTTTTCTTCTCTTTTTCTTCTCTTTTTCTTCTCTTTTTCTTCTCTTTTTCTTCTCTTTTTCTTCTCTTTTTCTTCTCTTTTTCTTCTCTTTTTCTTCTCTTTCGTTCTTTCTTTTCCCCACCCTGTTCTGATTTGAAGTAATGAAGCTCTGAAATGCTACACTGGTTGAGATGCGGGACAATCACTAACCATGTTGCTATCACCCACCTCTCATGCGAGATTAAAGAGAACCTTTATCCCCCAGACCCCAAAGTTGAGCATGTTACCACATGGTAGAAGTCTTGAGGTGCAGTGGGTAGTGCCCCTACCTCTGGGCCAGAGGCTCCCGGTTCATATCCCACACCAGGACTCTGGCCATGGAAGGAGCACTCCAGAGATGGTTAATGGGCCTGAAATTCCTTCCGCTATTCCCCAAAAGGGGGACAAGGTGAAGATGCGTCAAGGAGGTAGTCTGGATTCTGTACCCAATCCTACCGCCCTGGCTGCTGGGTGGGGAGTCTAGATTCAGTCAACTGAATAAATCGAAAATAAGAAGCTAGCAGTGATGTTGGTGACTATGAAATGACAAGGGCTCTCTACCGTCTGGCTGTGACTCTCGAATCAGGGCAGTGTGGTTTACCCACTGAAATGGACAAACTGGTCACTTGCACGTATCAAGAAAAGGTTTCATTGGCTGTTAAAGGGGGATGTAGCAGTGAAACCTACATTCTGTGACTCACTAAAGAACAAGCAAATCGTTGTAAATTTAACCCTTTACATCCCAGTAGCATTCACTAAAGATAGTCATACATCAGGGAAACAGTCCCTTCGCTCCGACCAGTCCATGCTGACCATAATCCCAAACTCAACCAATCCCACCTGCCTGCTCCTGGCCCATATACCTCCAAACCTTTCTGAGTCACGTCCTTATCTAAATGTCTTTTAAACATTGTAACTGTACCCGCATACACCACTTCCTCTGGAAATTAATTCCACACACGAACCACTCTGTGTGTAACAAAAAAAAATTGCCTTTATGTGTTTTTTAAATCTCTCTCCTCTCACCCTAAAGAATATGCCCCCTAGTCTTGACTACCCCCACCCTAGGGGAAAGACACTTGCCAATCACCTTATCTATAGCCCTCATCTATATACATGGCGCAAGTAGCCCATGTAGAAAGATAGAAAACTAAGAGCAGGAGTAGGCCATTCAGCCCTTCAATCTTACTCCACCATTCCATACTATCACAACTGATCATCCAACTCAGTCCCTGTTCCTGTTTTCTCTTTGATCCCTTTAACTCTAAGTGGTTGGTGCAATGGCTATAGGAGTTGGGAGGTCATGTTGTGGCTGTACAGGACATTGGTTAGGTCACTGTTGGAATACTGCATTCAATTCTGGTCTCCCTGCTATAGGAAGGATGCTGTGAAACTTGAAAGGGTTCAGAAAAGATTTACAAGGATGTTGCTAGGGTTAAAAAAAACACACAACCTGGGTTATAGTCCCACAGGTTTAATTGGAAGCACTAGATTTCGGAGCGCTGCTCCCTCATCCAGGTTGGAGGGTTTGAGCTACAGGGAGAGGCTGAATAGGCAGGGGCTGTTTTCCCTGGAGCATCGGAGGCTCTTCCAGCACCACTAATCCAATAATAACCAAAGACAACGTGACTGAGATAGAGAAAATATGAATCACTTTTCAGAAGGAAAGTCCAGAAATTTATTTTAAATTAAGTTTGGGCAATAGATCAAAGGATTACATCTCCTTATCTGAAAGAGGATGTTCTGGTTATGAAGAGAGTACAACAAATATTTACCAGACAGATTCCTATGATGGTGGGAAGGTTGGAGTGGTTAGGACTAGGTTCACTGGAACTATGAAGAATGATGGGGTTTCTCATGGAAACTTATAAAATTCTAATAGGACTAAACAGGGTCAACGCTAGGTTCCTGATGACTAGGGAGTCCAGAACCAGTTTAAAGACACGGGGCAGGTAATTCAGGACTGAGATGAGGGGAGACATTTTTACCCCTAGTGAGCCTGTGGAACTCTCTGCCACAGAGAGCAGTTAAGGTGAAGATATCAAACATTTTCAGGAAGGAGCTAGATATAGTTTCAGAGTCATAGAATTATACAGCATGGAAACAGACCCTTCTGTCCAACTCGTCCATGCCGACCAATATCCTACTTTAATCTAATCCCATTGTCCCGTATCGCTCTAAACCCTTCCTATTCATATACCCATCCAGATGCCTTTTAGATTTTAGAGAGTGTCGAGTCCAATCACCGTTCTTTCGAACAGAAGACTCCATATTAACTGTGCTTTCACTGAACTCAATATTAACCCCACTTCCTCTCTGAAGTATCTTTTGAAACCCAGCATCAAACCACGCCCCACCCCGTACCAATTAAATAATTAACGAATGACCAGCTCTGCCCACCAGGGGCTGTGCAGCGATAACTAGGGAGAGAAAGATGGCGAGGTTAAATCAAGATGGAGTTGGATGGAGGGTGGTGAGGTGGAGGAAGAGTAGTGAGTTCTGGCCCCTCTGATGCCCACCTCTCTCTCTCTCTCAGTAGACTACCAGGAGGCTGGAGGAAAGCAGCAAGCCAGGCAGCATCAGGAGGGACAGGCAGGAGGCTGGAGGAACACAGCAAGCCAGGCAGCATCAGGAGGGACAGGCAGGAGGCTGGAGGAACACAGCAAGCCAGGCAGCATCAGGAGGGACAGGCAGGAGGCTGGGCGAACACAGCAAGCCAGGCAGCATCAGGAGGGACAGGCAGGAGGCTGGGAGAACACAGCAAGCCAGGCAGCATCAGGAGGGACAGGCAGGAGGCTGGGCGAACACAGCAAGCCAGGCAGCATCAGGAGGGACAGGCAGGAGGCTGGGGGAACACAGCAAGCCAGGCAGCATCAGGAGGGACAGGCAGGAGGCTGGAGGAACACAGCAAGCCAGGCAGCATCAGGAAGGGGATGTTTCGGATGTAATCCTTCAGGACTGGGGGTGGGTGTAAGGGGTGTTGTACATAAAAGTGGGAGGGGCTTAACTGTTTCCAGCTCCCCCTTCTTTCCTAACTCGAGGAGGAATATGGTATGGACGTATTCCTTTCATCTATAAAGTCCTGTAGGCAGAAGTATGTAGTTTTTAGGGCACACACATTAATCTTGCTGTTAGCCTGGCTGATCATTTTTAACTGGTTTCAAGTGGAATTGTTAGCACAGCTCTGGTTGAAGTCCTATGCTCACAAATAATTAATCGTAGCGATGTACAGCATGGAACAGACCCTTCGGTCCAACTCGTCCATGCTGACCAGATAGTCTAACCTAATCTAGTCCCATTTGCCAGCACTTGGCCCATATCCCTCTAACCCCTTCCTATTCATATACCCATCCAGATGCGTTTTAAATGCTGTAATTGTACCAGCCTCCACCACTTCCTCTGGCAGCTCATTCCATACACACACCACCCTCTGTGTGAAAACGTTGCCCCTTAGTTCCCTTTTAAATCTTTGCCCTCTCTCCCTTAACGCTATGCCCTCTAGTTTTGAACTCCCAAACTTTGGCGAAAAGACCTTGTCTATATATCCTAGCCATGCCCCTCATGGTTTTATAAACCTCTATAAGATCACCCCTCAGCCTCCGACTCTCCAGGGAGAACGCCCCCAGCCTATTCAGCCTCTCCCTATAGCTCATACCCAATGTGTAACAATCCGATTTTGGAGTTTAATCATTTTCATGTTTGCTGCTTTCTGTCCTCTGATTAGCCTCAGAGCTGGACCGATATAGCGTCTTTAGTGTAGTAAGGTATTCCAAGCTCTTTCACAGTTCTGTTATTGAATAAAAATTGACATTATTCCTTGCAAAAAACGATATTAGGATAGTTGCCCCTTACATCCCTTTTTAAATCCTTCCTATGTCACCTATAACCTATGTCCTCTAGTTTTGGAATCCCCAACCCCAGGGAAAAGACCTTGACTATTTAGCATGGCCCCCTCATGATTTTACAAGGTCACCCCTCAGCCGCTGACTGTAATACAGCATGGAAACAGGTCGTTCGGCCCAACTCGTCCATGAGTCTATATTGGTGCTAATGGGAGTCACTCCCTCCCAAATGGTTGAAGGGTACTATCCAAAACATAATTAGAAAACGTGTCTCCATGGGTGTTCCTGTATCATTCTCTGTACCAGTTCTGCCCTCCTTTGTTGGCATGTGCTTTCTGAAGGTGGACTTGGTGGATTGAGGCCAGAGATGGATTGTTGTCCTGCGTTAGTTAACAAACGGTATATGTAGCACAAAGCAAATTCCACTTGCACTGTCTTCAAACTCATTTAAAATGCTGAAAGAAATTAACCATTCACTATTAGATGCACTGACTGATTTTTTTTTTTGAAGATTAGATTCCCTACAGTGTGGAAACAGGCCCTTCGGCCCAACAAGTCCACACCTACCCGCCGAAGCGCACCCACCCAGACCCATTCCCCTACATTTACCCCTGCACCTAACACTACAGGCAATTTAGCGTGGACAATTCACCTAACCTGCACGTTTTTGGAGTGTGGGAGGAAACCGGAGCACCCGGAGGAAACCCACGCAGACACAGGGAGAATGTGCAAACTCCACACAGTCGGTCGCCTGAGGCGGGAATTGAACCCGGGTCTCTGGCGCTGTGAGGCAGCAGTGCTAACCACTGTGCCACCGTGCCGCCCATATCTTTGGAATGTGGGAAGAAACAGGAGCACGCAGAGGAAACTCACACAGACACGGGGAGAATGTGCAAACTCCATACAGACACACTGAGGTGGGAATCGAATCCAGGTCCCTGGTGCTGAGAGGCAGCAGTGCTAACCACTGAGCCACTGTGATTTGATTTAGTTTTGTCACATGTTACTGAGACGCAGTGAAAAGTCTTGTTTTTGTGTGCTCACCGGGCCAATCGCACTTCACTCTGCTTTAATACAGCCCAGCAATTTTGAGAAACCAACCTCGGGCCTTTAGCCCTGACCCCAGCCTGAACAACCTATGCTTTGTTCAGAGAGAGCTCCTTAGTCAGGCATTGTTAGTTGGCCATGATGTGGAGGAGCCAGTGTTGGACTGTGACGGATGAAGTTAACAATCTCACCACACCAGGTTATAGTCCAACACGTTTATTTGGAAGCACTAGCTTTCAGAAAGCTCCTACACAACCACCTGATGAAGGGGCAGTGCTCCAAAAGCTGTAGGAGTATAACCTGATGTTGCATGATTTTTAACATTGCTAATTAGCTTACACCAGTGATTTAATGCAGGTTAGGGTTTAAGGTGGACGCTCGGAATGGGCAACACTCGGGCAAAACCAGGGTAACCCCAAAAAAAATTGAATCCCTGTGACCTGTTTGCAAAACAGGTGCAGCCACGGCTAATGTCATCTTGAAAAGGTATCTGTCAGGCATCCTGAAACTTTTGAGCATTCAGACCTGCTCTTCCCTAACCATTATGTCTTCATTTCACCATTTTCGAATTTGGTAGAGTTTGGATCTCGGTGCTTTGTGTTCATGTTTCAAACATTCGCGCACAGCTTTTGCACTCTGTTGGAGATAGGTGGGCAATGTATTCATCTGGGTTTGCACCATGCTGAAATCTTTTCACTTTGAGCTCATCAGAATAGGCACAACCATGTCAAATTTGCATTTGTTTCAATTTAAAGTAAGTGCCATTGAGAATTGAATTTTGACAACGTCACGTGTACCGAGACACAGTGAAAAGCTTTGTCTTGTGAGCAATACAGGCAGATCACAGAGTTAAGTAAATAATAGGTAAACAGTGGCAAAAATAAAACCACATGTACAAGCGAATGCCAAGAGTTTGAGAGTCCATTCAGTATTCTAACAACAGTAGAGTAGAAACGGTTTCGAAACCGGCTGGTGTGTGTGTTCAGGCTTCTGTACCGTCTCCCCGATGGTAGAGGTTGTAGAAAATCATTGTCAATGTGGGATGGATCTTTGAGATGTTCCCTCCTGGGATAATCTAGAACGAGAGGTCATACTTTGAGGATAAAGGGGTGGAAGATTTAAAACCGAGATGAGGAGAAATTAAAGAGTTGTGAATCTGTGGAAATCACTTTCCCAGAGTGTGGTGGGTGCTGGGACATCGAGTAATTTCAAGGAGGAAACAGATTTTTAATTAGTAATGGGTTTAAGGGTTACAGAGAGCAGGCAGGAAAGTGGAGTTGAGGCCAAGATGAGATCAGCCATGATCGTTTTGAATGGGAGAGCAGGTTAGAGGGCCTGAATGGCCTCCCTCTGCTTCTGGTTGTTGCTTTGATAATGTCACTGCAATCTCGTCATCCAGAACCCCAGATTAATGTGGGAGTTCAAAGTTTGTGCGAAGATTTGTAGCTCAGGTGCTCATTGTTGTGGTTCTGTTCGCCGAGCTGGAAGTTTTTGTTGCAAACGTTTCGTCCCCTGGCTAGGCGACATCATCAGTGCTTGGGAGCCTCCTGCGAAGCGCTTCTTTGATGCTTCCTCCGGTGTTTATAGTGGTCTGTCCCTGCCGCTTCCGGTTGTCAGTTTCAGCTGTCCGCTGTAGTGGTTGGTATATTGGGTCCAGGTCGATGTGTTTGTTGATGGAGTTTGTAGATGAATGCCATGCCTCTAGGAATTCCCTGGCTGTTCTCTGTCTGGCTTGCCCTATGATAGTAGTGTTGTCCCAGTCGAATTCATGTTGCTTGTTGTCTGTGTGTGTGGCTACTAAGGATAGCTGGTCGTGTCGTTTCGTGGCTAGTTGATGTTCATGTATGCGGATTGTTAGCTGTCTTCCTGTTTGTCCTATATAGTGTTTAATGCAGTCCTTGCATGGTATTTTGTACACTACATTAGTTTTGCTCATGTTGGGTATCGGGTCCTTCGTTCTGGTGAGATTAGTTTCCCTACAGTGTGGAAACAGGCCCTTTGGCCCAACAAGTCCACACCGACCCTCCGAAGAATAACCCACCCAGAATCATTTCTCTCTGGCTCGTGTAGCTATCACTACGGGCAATTTAGCACGGCCAGTTCACTTAACCTGTGCATCTTTGGACTGTGGGGGGGGGGGAAACTGGAGCACCTGGAGGAAACCCACACAGACGCAGGGAGAATGTGCAAACTCCACACAGTCAGTCACCCCAGGCTGTGCTACCGAAGCCCTGCCCAATTTTTACAATCTCTAACAAGACAGCTCCCCTTCAGTCGGAAGGGTCCTTCTGATGCAGGGTCACATTAACTCTGATTTCTCTCCACAGACGCTGCCAGACCTGCTGAGCTTTTCCAGCACTTTCTGTTTTCATAGCTCCCCTTCGCTGTCTGTTTAGAATCGTTGTTTCCCTGTTCTACCCCCCCCCCCCCCATGAGCTTACAGCTGCTCAGTTCTGAAACTATTCTTGTCTGTCGACCTTGGATTAAGGTGGTCAGTCCACACCAATTCAGGTTGGGGTTTTAAGAGTCTGAGTCGTTCGGCCTTTTGTGTGTTTCTGGTGGTCTCTTCGAGCGGGAAGTTTCTGGACTGACAACTGAGACGGTTTCTCAGAAATACGAGCCACAGCCACGTTTAGAGACAGCAGCCGGACACAAACCGTGCTTTAAAGCCACACTCGTGTGGTCAGCCACAGGGAGGGGCTCTGGGTTTATAGAGACATGGAGTTTTACAGCATGAAAAGAGACCATTCAGCCCATTGTGTCTGGAGCCTGTCATCGAGCATCTATCTATTCTTGGGGCAAGGGGCAGTGGCTCAGTGGTTAGCACTGCTGCCTCACGGCGCCTGGGACCCAGGTTCAATTCCACCCTCAGGCGACTGTCTGTGTGGAGTTTGCACGTTCTCCCCACGTCTGCGTCGGTTTCCTCTGGGTGCTCCGGTTTCCCCCCACAGTCCAAAGATGCACAGGTTAGGGTGAATCGGCCATGCTAAATTGTCCATGCTATGCAGGCCAGCTGGGTTAGCCATGGGAATTGCAAGGTTACTGGGGAAATAGGGTAGCAGAGTGTGTCTGGTTGGG
The DNA here is from genome assembly GCF_037043375.1 of Chiloscyllium plagiosum. Taxonomy (NCBI): domain Eukaryota; kingdom Metazoa; phylum Chordata; class Chondrichthyes; order Orectolobiformes; family Hemiscylliidae; genus Chiloscyllium; species Chiloscyllium plagiosum. Next base: position 17,110,682 of record NW_028270171.1, on the reverse strand, counting down.
ATGCTGTTTGGAGGGTTGGTGTGGACCCGATGGGCTGAATAGCCTGCTTCCGTGCTGTAGGGATCCTATGACTCTATTCTCATTCCATTTGCCAGCACTTGGTGTTTTAGATTGGATTAGATTAGATTCCCTACAATGTGGAAACAGGCCCTTCGGCCCAACAAGTCCACACCGACCATCCAGAGAGTAACCCATCCAGACCCATTTCCCCTATTAAGAGAAAGTGAGGACTGCAGATGCTGGAGATTAGAGTCGAGAGTTTGGTGCTGGAAAAGCACAGTAGGTCAGGCAGCATCCGAGCAGCAGGAGAATCGACGTTTCGATCATAAAGATCCTTATGCCTGAAACATCGATTCTCCTGCTGCTCGGATGCTGCCTGACCTGCTGTGCCTTTCCAGCACTGCACTCCCCATTCCTCTATATTTATCCCTAACAAGTGCACCTAGCCTGCACATCCCTGAATACTATGGGGCAATTTTGCACAGCCAATCCACCCTAACTTGCACATCTTTGGAAACCAGAGCACCCGGAGGAAACCCACACAGAGAACGTCCAAACTCCACACAGACGGTCGCCTGAGGTGGGAATCAAACCTGGGTCCCTGGCGCTGTGCTAACCACTGAGCCACCGTGGTGTCGAATGGTAGAACGCTGCAGGATTGGAAGTACATTGGATGTGGGCGGCACGGTGGCACAGTGGTTAGCACTGCTGCCTCACAGCGCCTGAGACCCGGGTTCAATTCCCGCATCAGGCAAATGACTGTGTGGAGTTTGCACATTTTCCCCGTGTCTGCGTGGGTTTCCTCCGGGTGCTCCGGTTTCCTCCCGCAGGTCAGGTGAATTGGCCATGCTACATTGCCCGTAGTGTTAGGTTAGGGATATGGGTGGGTGGCGCTTCGGCGGGTCGGTGTGACTTGTTGGGCCGAAGGGCCTGTTTCCACACTGTAATGTAATCTAATCTAATCTACATGTCCACCAATCCTTGAAGGCAGCAGGGCGAGGTTGTTCAGGGGCTACATGGGATACGTACCTTTACTAGTCAAGGTGTTGAATGGAAAAATAAAGAGTTTATTCTGGAACTGCATTTAATGGTGGCTTGGCAGCAGCTGGTGCTACTGTGCAGCCTCTGCTTGTTGACTCTGTCAAGAGAAGGTGACTGCACCAGAGAGGATGTGGAGCAGATTCACCAGGCTCTGTGGTTGGACCATTTCCACTCTGAACAGCCACAGGACAGGCTGGAGGTGTTTTCCCTTGAGCAGAGAAGGCTGAGGTAGGGGGAACCCGATTTCAGGTGCACAAAGTTCTGAGGGGCGCAGACGTAGGAAGAAACCTTAGTGGTGGGGTCAATGATCAGGGACACCACGTGAAGGTAAGGAGCAGGAGGTTTAGAGGGGATTTAAAGAAAACTTTTTTTTTGTCCTTCCCCCACTCAGAGGGTAGTGAGTATCTGGAAACTGCTGTCGAAAAGGGTTGGAGAGACTGGAACTCTCAAAATACTAAAGAAGTATTCAGCTGAGTATTTGAAACACTGTAGTACACATCAAGTGCTGGGAAATGGGATCAGAATAGAATTGCAGAATCCCCCCAGTGTGGAAGCAGACCATTCGGCCCATCAAGGCCACACCAACCCTTCAATGAGAGTCCCAGCCAGACTCACCCACCCACCTATGCTATCCCTGCTGGAGAAACTCAGCTGCGGTGAGTACAACCCCTCCTCAGAGCAGGTCATTGCTTTGTAACCTGGCTCTGTTTAAAATCAGGAGACAGTGAGGGCTGCAGCTGCTGGAGATCAGAGTCGAGAGTGTCTGGTGGTGGAAAAACACAGCAGGGTCAGGCAGCATCCGAGGAGCAGGAGGATCGACGTTTCGAGCATAAGGCCTTCATTAGGATTCCTGATGAAGGGCTTATGCCCGAAGCTTCGACTCTTCTGCCCCTCGGGTGCTGCCTGACCAGCACCAGACACTCTTGACACTGTTTTAAATAAACCAAGCCATCAATCCTTGTTGAGCGGTTACTTATTAGAACATGATCAGTAACCTGACCAGTGGTGTTAAAGGTGCAGTTAGCTCAGCAATGATATTATTGACTAGCAGAGCAGACTAGAGGGGCTGAGTGGCCTATTCCTACTCCTAATTCCTACCGATGTATGTTCAAGGTGTAAAAGGTGCTATGCGCATGTATCTTCTCTTTGTAAATCCTTTACAGATTAGATTGGAAGGGCATGGGAACAGACCCTTTGGCCCAACAAGTCCACACCGACCCGCCGAAGAGCAACCCACCCAGACCCATTCCCCCACCCCTCATTTACTTCTGACTAATGCACCTAACACTATGGGGCAATTTAGAATTCACCTGACCTGTACATCTTTGGACTGTGGGAGGAAACCCATACAGAGCCAGACAGAACATGCAAACTCCACACAGACAGTCACCCGAGGCTGGGAATCAAACCTGGGTCCCTGGTGCTGTGAGGCAGCAGTGCTAACCACTGAGCCACCGTGCTACTCCAATTTACAATTGCTAATTTCGAAGAGGGAGCGTGAGAGAGAGACAGAAAGAGTCCCACAGTTGATGGACTAGCCTCAAGTACAATCCTTCTGACTAATAGCCTCCCTGGCCCGTCTCTTTATCTCTGCCGCTGTATGAAGTCTAAATCCTGTCCTGGTGGAAAATGGTAGAAGGATTTAAAAGGAGCTGTGAGCTGGCGTGGAAATCGTGTTGAATGAGACCCACGTCTGGCCGTGCTTAAACAAGGCCTAACTGTAGGCGCGCGCACACAAAGCCTGTCGCCTGGTTAAAGGCACTCTGTGGAACAGCCTTGTGTATGGCACGCTGTCAGTGGATGGAGCCCCTGACTGCACTGTTAACAGGATCAGTTCCACTCCTTTCTTTCGGAAAGCCATGGTGCAGCTTTTCCCCCGCTTGGTGGTGAGAGAGAGGTCAGCAGTGGGGAGGAGGGGGATGGGGCAGGGCCTGGGATTGGGGGAGTGGGGTGGTGTGTGGCTAGTCGGAAGGGCCTCAATCACAGTTGCAGCTGACGGAAAGGAAGGCTGTTGGAGGAGAAGAGGAACCTGCTGCGAGCAGTAGCCTTGAAGAGGTGTACAGAATGAGGAAATGGCTGGCCCTTCTGCTCAGAGCGACGTGGCTATTTCTGTTGTCTCACTTGTGTATTGTTCCTACCCATCTTCCTGTTCTCACTAAGAAACAGGAAGCCTCTGCTAAGTGCAATCAGCAGCCCACACCTCCGTGTAATCAGCAGAGCGGGTGCTATCATCTTTCTGATTTGCTTACGTTCTCCATCCTCTCTCATAAGAGTGGTACTGAGCATCCATTTTTCCAGAGGGTCAAGCCAATAGCACTGGATCAGTGTACGAGGGAGATTCCAGACCAGTAGACAAACTGGTCTGACACCAGTAACACTAGTCACTGGGCCACTAATACGGGTCCTGCCATCAGTAACAGCAATCATATTGGTCTCGGAGCCAGCACTTTATGGGACCAGTAACACTGGTCATTGTGCCAGTAATAATGCTCTTGGAGCCAGCATGGGTTATGGGTCCAGTAACAATGGTCACTGTCCCAGTAATATTGGCTTTGGTGTCCCCACTTGTATGGGACCAGTAACATTGTTTATTATTCAAGTAATATTGGTCTTGGAGCCCACACTTGTGTGGGACCAGTTACACAGGTCGCTGTCCCAGTAATATTGGTTTTGGAGCCTGCACTTGTGTGGGACTACTAACACTGGTCACTGTCCCAGTAATACTGGTCTTGGAGCCCACACTTGTTTGGGACCAGTAACACTGGTCGCTGTCCCAGTAATATTGGTTTTGGAGCCCACACTTGTTTGGGACCAGTAACACTGGTCGCTGTCCCAGTAATATTGGTTTTGGAGCCCACACTTGTTTGGGACCAGTAACACTGGTCACTGTCCCAGTAATATTGGTTTTGGAGCCTGCACTTGTGTGGGACCAGTAATATTGGTCACTGTGCAAGTATAAAGTCCAATAACCTCATCATTTCCTCATTCCGAATGTCTCTTCAAGGCCACTGCTCGCACCACTGAGGAGGTTCCTCTTCTGCTGCTGGGTCTTTGACCATATTGTTAATATTTATAAAGCATTCATCAATCGCATCCTCTCAAAGTTTGGTAATGGGAAGAAACCTGTACAGGGACTTCAATCCCTGAAGGCTTCAGGCTGCACAAGCGTAAAAACAGGCATCAAAACTGGAAAGTCAGGGCCTTATTCAGATCCTCGTTTGTGAGCAGTTCTGGAGGAGGTGAAGGGGAAGTGGCTGAGGTGTTAGTTGCCCCTCAGGGGTGGTTAGACCCTGCAGAAGGCCATTCAACCCATCCTCTCCATGTCAGCTCTTTGTTTGAGGCATCCACTTGCCCTCACTCTCCCAATCCGTTGTCCCATAGCCGGTAACACGAGAAGTGTTCGGAAAAATGCCGTATCCAAGAGGAAGGTTTCTAGCAGGGGTTTGGTAAGTTGGTACCAGCTACCCTGTGTGTTGATGGGTTATTTTTGTGGCAACTTTAGGAAGAGTTTTTATTTAATTGTCCAGCGCATTGAATTCCGGTTGTGTGCTAATCTTATCTCTCTCTGTTGGTTCCCAGACTTATATCTTCACGGATGATGAGGATGAGGAGCTGACAATCAGGACAGGTGAGGCCTACTCTTTCTCTGTTTGGTTCCAGGGATACACAAGGGGTATGTGGGGCACCTCAGTGAGTCGTAATGAGCTGGTGAACGTGGGGAGGGCACAAGTGATGTCCGAGCCGGGTATTCCTATCCAGTGGGAGAATCGAACTATAAGAGCAGATCAGTTTGAAAATTATCGTGGAGGCACCATGCACCTTGAGCGAAGTACGGAATCAGGCCATTCGGCCCATCAAGTCCTCAGCGATACACTCAACAGCATCTTGCCCGGATCTAGCCCCCTCTCTTTCCCCACAACCCTGCAATTCCCCACGGTCAATTCACCCTCACCTGCACATCCCTGGTCACGATGGGACAATTTACCTCGGCCAATTAATCTAACCTGCACATCTTTGAACTGTGGGAGGAAACCCACGCAAACACCCAGACACTCGCTTGAGACTAGAATCGAACCCGGGTCCCTGGTGCTGAGAGGCAGCAGTGCTAGCCACTGTGCCACCCATGTGAACCTGAGTCTTCCGTTAAGTCTTCAACCACAACGCAGACTCTTTTCAACCTGACCAGATTAGATTCTCATCCGAACTTCCATTGGTTAAATCGGTCCCCATGTTCTTCTTTGATCCTGATGTTTATAATAACTCCCTTAATGCTACAGTGCCTGAGATTTTATTTTAAATTTGTCTTATTCATTCAAAGTAAAAAATATATCTACATAAACATAATCCTTCCTTATCACCGCGCAAGCAAACGTGTACAATTTATTGAAAATGCCTGAAGAAAAGAATGAGAATGCTGTTTATTTTTTATTTGACCTCTTCTCAAGCAGAACTGAAGGATTTTGTGTTGCTAATGTTTTTATCGTGTGGTGGGATTCACAGAATCACAATTATTTTGGTGTGAAAGGAGACCATTTAGCCCCTTATTACCTCCCATTAGCCAGCGTAGCTGTATTGTTTAGTGCTAATCTCCTGCTTTTACCTCATGTCCCTGCATGCCATTACTATCCCAATAAATAACCATCCAACACTCTCTCTTGAATGATTTAATTGAACCTGCCTCCACTGCATTTGCGGGCAGTTCATTCCGCATCCTAACTACGTGCTGTGCGGAAAATACTGATCTTGCATCACCATTGCTGCGTTTGCTCATCACATTGGGATGTTACCCTGCTGCCTATGGTAGGGATTGAACCGTGCTACGCTGGTGTTTTGCAGCAGCATCTAGGTATTTTCTGCCCTTGAATTGCAGGGGTTAAGCAGGGCAAAAGGGAGCACTACAGATGCCGGAGATTAGCGTCAGGATTGGACTGGAAAAGCACAGCAACGTCTGGCAGCATCTGTGGAGAGAAAATCGGAGTTAACGTTTCAAGTCCAGTTACCCTTGGTCAGAGCAGACCATTCTTTGAAAACGGACTTGAGCTGTAAACTAAAAGGGTATGTGCGGGATTACAGGATGCAGGAAAGTGGCCCAAATGAGATGCTCGTTCCAAGAGCCAGTGCAGACATGAAGGACCGAATGGCCTTTTTAATCCCCGTCAAGATTAGAGTGGTGCTGAAAAAGCACAGCCGATCAGGCAGCATCCGAGGAGTAGGAAAATCCACGTTTCGGACGGGAGCCCTTCACCAGGGGCTAAGCAGTTAGCATTGTAAAATTCCTGAGGTATCACAAATGCGAGGTGCTCTTGCATTAATAAGAGTGGCTGAAAATGTGTTGCTGGAAAAGCGCAGCAGGTCAGGCAACATCCAAGGAACAGGAGAATCGACGTTTCGGGCATAAGCACTTCTTCAGGAATTCCCCTCCCCCCACACACACACCACTCCAGCTGGGGCCTCACCACATCCTGGACAGCCCCCACATAACCTCCCTGCTGTTGTGCTACAACTGATGAAGACCTTCGTAACCAATCTATTAACCTGTCCTGCTGCCTTCTGGGATCCGTGGACAAGATCCCAAGATCTCCCAGTTCCTCTAAGCTTCCTGGTGTCTTGCCATTAATTCCTAGGCCTCTGGGTTTCTAATCCAGTGACATTAACACCACACAACCACCTTCTTTCTGTGTACCCTTTCTCTTGTCCCCCTTCATTGTTGAGAGAATGTTCCAGTGCCCCTATCTTGCTCTGTGACCTTCCCCCTATGGCCATTCAGCCCCTCAGGCCTGCTCACCCATTTAATGCCATCCTGACTGACCTCGTCTTGGCCTCAACTCCGCTTTTCTGACACTCTCTATTATCCTTTAACCCGTTACTAACTAGAAATCTGTCTGTCTCCTCCTTAAATGTACTCAACATCCCAGCATCCATTGCACTGCGATATATTGAATTCCATAGACACATGACCCTTTGGGAGAAGTAATTCCTCCTGGCCTCTGTTTTAAATCTGTCACCCCTGAGCCTAAAACTGGGTTGCCCCACAGTGGGGGAAGAAATGGAATCATCCAGCACGGAAACAAAACCTTTGGTCCAACTCGTCTGTGCTGAACATAATCCCGAACTAAACTAGTCCCACCTGCCTGCACATGTCCCTCCAAACGTTTCCTATCCATGTATTGATCCAATTGTCTTTTCGAAGTTCTGCCCCTATCCACCACTTCCTCAGGAAGTTCATCCCACACACCCCCCACCCCCCTCCCACACACGACCCACCCTCTGTGTAAAAGATTTGCCCCTCATGTCGTCTTTTAAATCTCTCTCTTCTCACTTTATTCTTGAAATCCCCCATCCTAGGGAAATGACAGCTATTGTTAATGCTATCTATACCCCTCATTACTTTATAAACTTCTGTAAGGTCTCCTCTCAATCTCCTACATCTAATTAACATCTACTGATATACCTCAGTTAGGCCGAAACTGCCCTGTCTCTCCTGCTGTAACAAGCCTTTCATCTCTGGAATTAATCCTGGGGGAATGTGGGGAGGGTGTGTGGGGGAGGGTGTGTTCCACCTCTGAACTTCATCCTTGTCTATTGAAGATGCTTCCCATCACACAGTCTGATGTTGAAGTCACTGGACTCAAAATGTTAACTCGCTTTCTCTCTCTCTCTCTGCAGGTGCTGCCAGACCTGCTGAGTTTCACCAGCACTTCCTTTTTTGTGTGTCATGTTTCGGTGCCTGTAGTTCTTTATTTTATTTTCGTATTCCAATTCTTGGTGACCCCCTCTCTAATTCAGCATTTGTTCCTGTTTCTTTTCGTTAAATGCTTTGTTATGTTAAATAACTCTTGTTATGTTAAAAGTCTTTAGTGCAGTGCCTATATTTGGAGCATGCCTCATGTGCTTTTGTTAGTGTGAATGGATATGCAGGGCATGGGGCAGTCTGGCAATGGTGCTGATAATCTCTCTCTGTATCTCTCAGTTTCAGGCTTCAAATCAGAGTCATACTGCACAGAAAAGGCGGTTCGGCCCATCGACTCTGCACTGACATATCTACCACTAAACGTGTGCTAATCCCGATTTCCTGCCCTTGAATGTTATGATATTTGAAGTGTTCATCCAAATATTGTGAGGTTTCCAGCCTCCACTACCTCCCCAGGCAGTGCATTCCACATTCCTACCACCCACTGAGTGAAAAGGTTTCGTTCCCAAATCCCCTCTGAATCTTCTGATCTTTACCTTAAAACTATCATGATTGACCCCTCAACCAAGGGGAACAGCTGCTCTTGAATCAACCTGTCCATACTCCTCGTAACGTTTATGCACATCGTTTATGTCCCCCTCTCTGTCTGTTCTGTTGTATGGAAAACAATCCAAGCCTATCCAGTCTCTC